>NC_084587.1:41740016-42040016 GCF_033807715.1 Cololabis saira
TTCACCCCAAAAATAAAAAACAAAACAAAAAAAACAACAACATCAGAGACCAAAACATAACATATAGGACATACTGTATGCCAAATTATAAGATATATTATAATATTTACTGTGACCCGTGCCGCAGCGCCCCACCCCTAGCACAAGTTTATAAAGCCACTATTCCACCGGACCTCACCTGTCCGCCACTAGAGTAGGATCCCGACTTCGTAAAAGGTGAAGAATGGACCCCAGGCCCTCCAAAATTTGTCTGCAGAGCCATTAAGGGAGAATCTGATCTTCTCCAGTTTAAGATTATATAAAATATCCCTTATCCAGTGGGTGTGTGGGGGGGGGGGGGCTCTCTTCCAATTTATCACTATCGACCTCCTAGCCAATAATGTAACAAAAGCCAAAACATCCCTCTCCGATTTGGAAACACTAATAGATTATTATAAACATTTAGTATGAAATATTCTTCCAGACTTGGCATCTTTGTTTTAAGTCTTGCACATTTTAATGTAGGCAGTAAATACAATATCCAGAGTTAATTTAATCCTGGTTTGAGCAATTTCAGTGCTGTGGCTTCTGAACTGGTTCTGGTCTGAGGCCTGGTTCCTCTAAAAAGCGTTGGAACAGTTCTTTGGTCTTGTGGTGATTCAGAAACAAACTTCAGTGTTAGCAGAGATGCTCCTGCTCCGTCTCAAAGTGGGACAGGTAAACTCATCAAAAGGCTCAGACATTTAAAACAGATCTGCTGGTATTACTGGTCTAATCACCTCTTTTCAAGGGCACATAAATCACCAATATCTTAACAGCAATCTGTGAACTGAGACTGAGGAGTGACGATGTCTCTGACTTACACGAAAACAAAACAAGAAGAAAAAAAAAAGGTAAATCAGCACCTGTAGACTATTAATAGTTTAAATCAGGGCTCTGACAGTAAACTATCTAATATCCCACCTCGAGAAAAGAACCATCAAGGAGTTTTGTCGGCATGATGGTTGAAAATATTATTTTAATTATTCAAAACTGAACATCATGAGAAACGTTTGTTTAGATGAGTGTCTCCTGATGGTTCTATACCAGACTCAGCCCGGACGAATGCAGAGGTTGTAACAGCTGCTTTTATTAGTTATAATTTAATAATAATTAACTAATTTGTTTGTAATCAATTGCTTTGGTCGTTTGACGGCACTTCTGCTGACGTCAACAAACCGTTCCTGATCGGCGCTGATCAATTAGTGTTTCTCTGTTTTGCGGCCCCGGCTCAGCCCGGTGTCCTGGACACTCCAGCTCTTAACGGTCCTCTTGTTTCTGGTTCACAGGTGTCCACTGGACTAGGTCACACACCTGCAGTACAGGTAGGTCTGCTTTTACCTGGCGCTGCGTTCTGAAGGAATCAGTGACCTGTCTGAGTGAGAGAGGAACATTGTTGACTGTTGACAGTGAACAGTTTAAAGTTAACACTGACTTTTTACTGCCCCCTGGTGGCAGCAGAACCTGCCTGATTTGTCTTGTATGGTATGAAGTGGACATCACTGAGATCCTGGAGCCTCTAAACCAGTTCCACCCGTCTCTTTGTCTCCTCAGGTCCCAGACAACCCACCCAACTACATCCTGTTCCTCAGCAACCTCCCCGAGGAGACCAACGAGATGATGCTGTCCATGCTGTTCAACCAGTGAGTTCCCGGCCCAGAACTCTGCACATCTTCACAATGATCTCTGACAGAACCGGATACCGTAGATCTAGCTGTCTAAAGCATGAGTTATGGTTCTGCGTCAAAACGACCCCGTGCCTACGGCGTGTGGTTTGCGTCGACGCGTACCGCACGCCGTCACTGACGCCGTCACTGACGCCGTCACTGACGTGCACCTCCCAAAAATTGTAACTACGCGTAGAGGCGACGCAGACGGAGAGGGCTGTGATTGGTTCGCTTGGTAGCAACGCATTTCCGGTTCCCGGTTTGAAGCAGTCGTGAACTTTTAGCGCTCTTTTCTTTGTGTATGTGTGATATTTTTTTTTTTTTTTTTTTTGCACAATAGTTGTCCTTATCTCTTTCATTCACTGTGACCGGAAAAAGTCGGATAAACCATTCAGGAAAAGATTGCGAATTAGCGGTCACGGGGGGTACTGCACCACGGCGAAATGGAGTGACGGAGAAGTCCGAAGGGTTCACGACGGCGCGACGGCGTGTGCTCTGCGTTTGTTTGACGCAGAACCATAATTCAGGCTTAATCTCTTAGCAAGAACTTGATGCAGGAAGAGTCGGGAATGTGACGGAAGCTTGAGGGCGACAATCGTACATCTGAGACCACAAATGAACAGTCTCATTATTTATTCATCACTTTTTTGTTTTTCAAATCAGTCCTCTTGTCTGACGGTTCACAAATGAGTCCTGAACAACCACCCAGCGGCGTTCAGGCAGCCGTGTGTCTGATAGCCATGAGTCTGCTAACTGCGGGTCTCTTTCTGTCGCCGGCAGGTTTCCTGGTTTCAAAGAAGTGCGTCTGGTCCCGGGAAAACACGACATCTCCTTCGTGGAGTTTGAGAGCGACACCCAGGCGGGCGTGGCCAAAGACGCGCTGCAGGGCTTCCGGATCACAGCCACCTGCGCCATGAAGATCACCTACGCCAAGAAGTAGATCTGCTGCAGGACACAAGAGACTCTGGGGAGGGGGGGGTCTGGTTCCCTGAAACCAAGACAGCCTTGTTTCTTTCTTTTTTTTCTTTTTTTGTTGTTGGTGTTGAGAGGAAGGACGGACCTCAGGACTATGCTTCATTTTCTAAAGAAAAGAATAAAAGTTTTTAGATAATAGTTGCCTCAGAGCTGGTTTCTTCACAAAGGGGACGGAGACTGTTGCGTCATCAGCTGGTTCATGAGTCCACAAATATCAGAGTGATCCATCACAGCAACGCTTCAAAGTATCAATAAAACTCTGCTGCGACTGTTTTAGTTAAGTAGTCTCGTTAAAAATGACATGATGGACCTTAACTTTTCTTCACCCTCTGTAGCTGTCATTTTAACGTCTGGAACGTGTCACAAAGTTAACTCCTTACTCTTGGCTGGCATCGTTTGGGGGGTTTCTGGGAGGTCGTGGTCCATTAGACGGAGGAACGGTGGATTCAAACCTTTGTTACTAGTCAACCACCTTGAGAGACGAAGCAGTAAGTCGTCTTGACCTGCTGCATCGTGATCCAGGTTCCTCTACAGACCATTATGGTCTGGATCCAGACCTGCAGCTTAAAATGTTCAACTTTTACAGCAGAAATAAATATATTTATAGTCTGGTGCAAAGCACAGTTTTTGGACTCCATGGTTACATTTCAAATCCATGATGACTGTACCGGGAAAACTCGATGTAAAACCACTGATTTGATTATGCACAATCTGGGGCGTGGTCTTTTGATTGGCAGCCGATAGCTAGCTAGCTGTCTTCACTTTAGCTGCTTAGCTCTGTATTGACTTCTGTGAACAAACCTGTCAGAATATAATTTACATGTTAAAGAGGAGATGATGTGTTGTACCTTGTGCTAACTGGTTATTTCAGATTTTGCCCCTGAAACGACATCTGAAACCTGAGGTTCTGTTGTAACTGTTCACCAGCAGCTCCATTGTGGACCGACCCAGGGACCTGGGAGCCACGGTGGGTCATCTTGAGACTGATCCAAGCCGGATCCTGCTGGGAACTGCAGCGAATTGCTGTTGTAAGGTTTGCCCGGCTGCACCAGGTCTAATCCCGCAAGCATCTGGGCCAGCATCAGAGGATTCCTGCGGTCCCACACTAGTCCTCCTTTCAGCTGTGGCAGCACTTGTTTGAGGAGTAGTTTTGGTCGGGACTCTTGAAATGACGACGTTTGGACAGATTTGATCAGAAATAAAGTCTGCTATTTTTAATCAGCATCGTAGGTTAGACTTCTATGGAGCCAAATCAAGGCCAAAAGTTTTGCTAATTTGAAAATAAAATTTGAACCTGAAAATTCTTTTTTACAGTTTCAATTTTATTTTTTTCAGTATCAGATCTTTTTATTTCAGTTTCAAATCTTTTATTTCAGTTTCAAATCTTTTTTTCAGTTTCAAATCTTTTTTTTCAGTTTCACTTTTTGTAAGTGAAACTACTTGGTAGTATGTGGAAGTGGGAAATGTCAAACTTTAAAGTGTGGCTGTTGAACTGTACAGTCTGGCATAGTTTATTGCTTTTATACTGCGATTGGTGCCAAGTACGGTCTAAAACAGCCTTTCAAACAGAAATGTGTCACTAATATCAGTTTTTTCCACTGCCAATCACGTGAATATGGTGTATATACAGTGTTGAATCATACTTCTACTGATAACTTCTGCAACCTATGTTTCCTGAGGCAACATGACTGAGGAACGTCCCCCGCCTTCTCTGTTCTGCTGTCACTCATGATGCCACGCCCTCTCAGTTGATGCCACGCCCCCCACGCCAGATCGGGGCCAAAAGTCTGAACCTGAAAAAAAAATTTGAAACTGAAATAAAAAGATTTGAAACTGAAATAAAAAGATTTGAAACTGTCTGTTGGTTCTGCCCGTTTACAACATGGCGCTACTCAATGAGAGGAGACTGATGCCTCAACGGCTGTGGATGACATCACAGAGGGTTTGTCCGGTTCCTCTGATTGGCTCTGTGCTGACTCCACCCATTGTGACCCTGAGTCATTCCAGGGTCACGACCTGAGTTTCAACTGGAACCCCTGAAGGTCATAATTCCAGCTCGGAAAGTCAGACATACCTCTTGGTCCACTCCATCTACCTCAGAAGCAGAGGTGGACAGAGTACTCGACCCCAGTACTTGAGTAAGAGTACAAATACTACTGGTCAAAATTTACTCCGTTACAAGTAAAAGTAGCTCAGTCAAAATATTACTCGAGTAAGAGTAGAAAAGTACTTGCTTTTAAAGGTACTTAAGTATCCAAAAGTAAATGCTTTTAAATTTACTTTAAGTAAAAGTAAGAGTAAGAGTAAATTTCTTATTTTCCACAGCAGTAAATTACTATATTTTTTCTAAATTAATTTAAGGATCTTTTAACTCTTGTTTCTGAGAATTAACTCTTTGAAACCAGCTGCACTGATGTGCTGCTTTTAGAACCACAATGTTATATAAAACCTGCAGAAACACCAAAAACAAATCAAATCAATGGGAGCATAAGAGGACAGCAGATGATGCAGAGTTTATTAACAATCATGAACTGAAACCAAATGAACCTGCACCATCCAACTAAGTCTGGATCCCCCTCAAAGACCACTGCTTTACAAAAAACTACATCTCATCGCAGGCGTAGCCATTGTTCTCTGTTCTCGGCTCTGTCTTGACAAACGCAGGCTACGTTGGCGGTATCGTTTTGAGGAGGCTTGACGTATTTCCGCTTTACGTACATCCCAGTGGAGAGCGTGCACTGTGATAGGTCTCCTCCTTTGACAAAAACAGCTTGTGTCCAATAGGATTTTAGGGAGGAAGAAAAAAGAGCAGACCTGAAAGTAACGAGTACTTTTCAGCCTTCCTAGAAATTTACTCGAGTAAAAGTAAAAATATTTGTCTTGGAAATGTATTCAAGTAAGAGTAATAAGTACCAAAGAAATCTAATACTCAAGTAAAGTACAAATCCTCTGGGTATGTACTTAAGTACAGTACTCAAGTAAATTTACTCCGTTACTGTCCACCACTGCTCAGAAGTCAAAACTTGGAACGTGAAGTGATGTCACACCTGAGCTGACGGGTCTGGAAGGGAACCTGTCCAAATATGGGACGAGCGGTTCCTGGTGTTCGTGAGCGTTTGTGTTACTAATGAATAACGTAAGCGGTATTTAACACCTAAAAACTGCTCAGCAACAAGTTGCACGTGTTCGTCTGACTTCATGTGAGGCCTCCATGGGGTCTCCATCAGGCCATATACCGATCCCAGTGTGTGTGAGCGTGTATGCTGAGTGTGTGATGAATACAAAGTGGTCGCCACGCCAACTCTCAAGGCCGCTGCGGTGATTGCAGCATCTCTGAAGTGACAGATGTGACGCGGCAGGTTTTATGTGCGCTCTCGATTCCTCTCCAGCTCTATGAATCTTCAGGCAGCAGGTTTAAATCTTGTCACCGATGTCAGCATGTGTTTGTAAATCTGAGGAAGAAAAAGCTCAAACCTCCAGGAGAAAATCTACTGGATCAGCTTGACGTGACGTCAAAGAGCATCCTCAGACTCTGATGTCTTTTATTGATCCTCGGGGAGGAAACAGCAAAGGCCGCTGCCACATTTAGATGAAGGACGTCTGGGCCAAACCTCGCCCTCGTAATACTAACTAGTTCTGCACCTGGACCCTCATTTTTCCAGATCAAGTGGTTGATAGTACATGAAAAATTGACTTGGTTGGCATCTGGCCACATCTGGACTGTTAAGAAAAGGGGAGTTTTTCTTGCCACTGTTTGGCTTAAGGCTTTTCTCCCACTAGGGGAGTTTTTACCTGCCATTGTTTATGGAATAATTGCTCGGGGGTTTATGTTCTGGGTCTCTGACGCTATACAAATAAAATTGAATTGAATTAAACACCAGGCTCTGAGCTGCTCACGGCCCCCGGCCGTAAAACTGACCCATAGGTAGTAACAAGTAAACCCCGTTTAGGTGCCCATAGGGCTGGGCGATATGGACCAAAAGTCATATCTCGATATTTTCTAGCTAAATGACGATACTCTTAAAAAAAAGTCAGTTTTAATACAAAGCCTCGTGCCAAATGTCACACAGGTTCCTTTATTAACAGAGGTCTGCACAATATCAAAATGTATAAAACAAATGAAATAAAAATAAACTGCCTGCATATATAGAATAAAAATGCTTCTTGAATAAAATAAAACAAATATCCCTTTCCTGCATAACAATTAAATTAAAATACACTGTGCAATTAATACAATGTAGACAGTAACAGGCAGACTTTTCCACTGAGGTTGACAGTTGTGCAAATAACAAAACATTTGTGCAAATCTCAAATAAAACATTCAAGTCAATTTGTCACAAAATAAGCTATATCAAAATCTTTTTTTTTTTAAATGTAAAAAAAAAAAATATTTTTTTTTTTAAATCGATATAAACAATGTTGTCTCGTACCATATCGTGTTTGAAAATATATCGATATATATTAAAATCTCGATATATCGCCCAGCCCTAGGTGCCCAGATGCCAAGGAACGTTGGATCCAGATGTGGCCCATCACTCAGAGCCAACGTGAGGGGTTCAGTCGGAACCCCAGGTCTGGACCAGGTTTGTGGGCCACATCTGCCCTTGAGCAGCAGTCTGACCTGCAGAAGCATCAGCACGGATCTCCTCCAGGGTTTCTGGACAGCTGCTGTCCTCAGATCTGACTGGATATGTCCTCATTCTTGTTTTCATGATGCTTCATGTCCTGCTGCACATTCACAAGTGTGTGGGAGGTTCTTCTGGGGGAGGAGGCTGTGCTCCCCCCCCTCCTCCTCATCCTCCTCCAGCCGTCAGCGGATCAGAGCTCACGGAGGAGCGGCAGCAGCTTCAGGTCTGTGATCAAACGTTTGTGTCTGGGTTTTCTTTTGGTCTATCTGTTGAACTGAGCAGCAGTCCTACGTTGTCCTGCTGCTCAGACTCTGCAGGTGGACTTGTGGTTCTGGTCCAGCTGTTTGTGTCTCGTGTGGGTCTGCGGAAGTTTGGGTGTGAGAACTTAAAGATGCTTCATGATTCTGTTCTGGTTGGGAGGAAGATCTCAGTCCTGCAGAGACTGCTCAGACCTTCAGAGACAGAAAAAGGTTTCAGGAAATCTGAGGTTCTGTCTCAGGCCGCTCACGAACACAGAATGTGACCAATGTAGGAGGTTTCTGGTGTTTTCATTCATTGTCTTATATTTATAGTCCACGTTGTCCTTTAAGTCCTTTCTGTTTGTCCAGAAGTCTGTAATAACAGTCTGACCCTGGATCCAGACCTGCGGTTCCTTTACTAGAGTCTGGATCTGGACCTGCGGTTCCTCTAACAACCACTAGGGTCTGGATCCAGACCTGCGGTTCCTCTACTGACCACTAGGGTCTGGATCCAGACCTGCGGGTCCTCTACTGACCACTAGGGTCTGGATCCAGACCTGCGGTTCCTCTACCGACCACTAGGGTCTGGATCCAGACCTGCAGTTCCTCTACTGACCACTAGGGTCTGGATCCAGACCTGCAGTTCCTCTACTGACCACTAGGGTCTGGATCCAGACCTATGGTTTCTCTACAACTCCAGCAGGATCCTGCAGTCCTGGTTTCAGAGATTGTTTTGAGCACGACTCCTGTGAGACTACCGTGTCGGTACTTTATACCTCATACCACATCTGTCTCTGATGTGTCGTGATTCAACAGGGTTTCTTAAAGAAATACAAACTTCTAAGTCAGAAAAGGAAGAAACGCAAGAAGCTCCGTCCTGAAGACTTCTGGATGACATCACAGCTGGGTTGTCCAGTTCTTCTTTTCCGGGCGTGTTTGAGGGGTGGGTCGTTTTCCGGCCTCGTCAGCATCAGAGGGTTTCATCTGGAGCTCCAGACGGTTCAGGGTCAGTTCCTGGGTTTGTGGAGGAAGTGTTGAATGTGTCCATGGACCCAGGAATGTCACATATGGACCATAAAATACTCTCACAAGGAGGAAAAAAGACTTCTTCAATCCATCTGGGCCAGAAGCAGGTCTGACTCCCATGATTCAGCAGAAACGAGTCGCATGACACGTAAATGTGAGAAATGATCATGGTGGCGGTCCGTGAACTTGAACTTTAAGAGTGCATTCAATAATTATACAGTTAACTGAAACAAATCTCTAAAGTGCTACAAGTTCAAAAAAGCAAAATAAGATGTAGAATAAAAACACTGGTGGTAAAGATTTATGATCCAATAGATCGTGGTCCCCTCATCTATTTTTTTTATATTAACATACAGTACAAACAGCGACAAAAGACGACATCAGTTACAATGATATGATTGCAATGATATTACAATGATATTGATGCAATGATGCGCGTGTCTGTTGTTCAATACAACTGATCAGACCAAGCGCAGACACAAGCTGCTCTGATCCAGACGGTGGAGTTGGAACAAACTGTCACACAATGTCGAGAGAACGAGACAGATTCAGGAAATTTCCATCAGGGGATGAAAAAAGAAAAAAAAACTAAAGAAAATGGAAGAGTTTAATGCCTCTCTGAAAGGCTTGTTTGATAAATTTGTTACAAAAATCACCGATCCGACCGGGTCTCAAGCAGCCGTGGGGCCCCGCGTCGAGGCAAGAGATGATGATGAGGCAGGGGAAGGTATCCAGTATTTTGCTAATTGGAGAGTTAAAATTGCGCATATAGACACCCGATCCGACCCGAAAAACCCAAAAAATTCCGCGCGCGCTCGCTACGCTCACGCGCGAGGGGCCCCCAGCCGTTTCGCACAGGGCCTCGCAAATCTCCCAGGCGGCTGTGTGTGTGTGTGTGTGTGTGTGTGTGTGTGTGTGTGTGTGTGTGTGTGTGTGTGTGTGTGTGTGTGTGTGTGTGTGTGTGTGTGTGTGTGTGTGTGTGTGTGTGTGTGTGTGTGTGTGTGTGTGTGTGAATAATATGATGAAAGTAGATAAATAAATTAAGAATATTAATTTGAGAATAAATAAATAAACAAACAAATAAATAATTATTATATAGAGTAATGTAGCACGATATAATATAAATATATGTAATACTATAATAGCATAATAATATAGTAGTGGTCGTCCCCTCATCAACAAACAAGACAAAACGCTCACGTTAGGGGAACCGCGGGTCTGGATCCAGACCCTAGTGGTCACTAGAGGAACCGCAGGTCTGGATCCAGACCCTAGTGGTCACTAGAGGAACCGCAGGTCTGGATCCAGACCCTAGTGGTCGGTAGTTCAACTGATGGAGTTTTGGAAGATTTTGTTCTGCTTTTCTTTTCCTGATGGTTCAAATGTTTTCAGTTGCTGAAAGGTCTGGACTACAGGTAGACTAGTTCAGGACCTTAATCGTTATTCTATTTAGGGAGTCGTGCTTCTGTCTTTGGTGCAGAATGTGGTTTTGAGTTGAATTGCAGAAAGAAGCGAGACCTTCCCTGAAAAAGAGGTGTGGTTGGGGGCGCTGGCTCCAAAACTGGATGTTGGAGGTGTCTGTGTCTCTACGGTTTTGTTTTCATGAACTTCTGTGTCCTGGTGTCCTAACAGATGTTTCCCTTCAGACCTGGCGGTCCAGACATGTTGACCTGATCCAGAATGGCCGGTCCGACCAACAGCAGCTGGGCTCTGATGGACCAGCTCCTCCCGGCCGGTGATGTCCGGGACTACGAGGTTCCTCCGGAGGAGATCCCAGACACCACCCAGGGCCGGGCCTTCTTTGTGGCCACCATCGTCATCGCTGTGGTCCTGGTGGGCATCATGCTGGTCTGCGGGGTGGGAAACTGTCTGTTCATCGCCAGCCTGGCCCGCTTCAAGCAGCTCCGAAACATCACCAACCTGCTGATCGCCAGCCTGGCCGTGTCGGACGTGCTGGTGGCGGCCGTGTGCTGCCCCTTCCTGCTGGACTACTACGTGGTGAAGAAGCTGTCGTGGAGCCACGGCCTGCTGCTCTGCGCCTCCATCAACTACCTCCGCACCGTCTCGCTCTACGTGTCCACCAATGCGCTGCTGGCCATCGCTGTGGACAGGTACGTCCACCTGCGTGTCTGTTGAAACCTGGTGTCCTGTTGGTCCTCCACAGACGTCCAGTTCCTTTATTTTGTTTTCATTCATTTGGAAAACAACACCAGCTCTCAACCACGAATCGACAACCTTCAGCAGACGTGCTCTTGGTTAGCGGTCCACATGGAGAACCTTGCACCCTGCAGTCACAAACCTTTCCTCGGTACATCAGCAGGTGAGGAACTTTGACCTGGGAGCTGGTCGGAGTTTCCTCTGCAGGGTGGCTGGACTCTCCGTTAGGGACAGGACAAGTGAGAGGAACCAGCAGAGGTGATTCCTCTCGTTAGGAAGCCTTCTGGATGCCTGATTGGACAGGAGTCTCAAGCATGTCCAACCTGGAGGAGACTCTGAGGCAGAACCAGGACCAGAAGGAGAAATTATATCTGCCAGATGGAGTTGGAATGGTTCTGTTTTCTCCTGGAAGAGCTGGAGGAGGTCTGAAGGTCCATAGGTATCCATGACCTGAATGGATAAACGGAATCAGTGGATGAATGGAGGCCCGACATAATCTAAAACCCAGGTAGATCCCTCCAGGGACATGCAGACAGACCCACATTGAACCTGTGTTTGCAGCCCACCTGTAACCCATACGGGGTCCACATATAAACACTAGCTGGGATGTTCCTCTCAGACAGCAGTACATCTATATCTAGAAGTTTCCAGTCTGCATCCCTGCCAGTTCTTCCAACCCTTCATCGACTGGGGGATCCTGTATTGATCAGATGATGCATGTAAATGCTGAAGATGTTAAATGGTTTAATTCCTGTTGAAAACACAGAATCAAAAGAGTTCCCGCTCCAGCAGACAGAAAACCTTCAGTACCAGAATCAGGTCCAGCCACAAGAAAAGCTTCTCCTGGTGTTCTAAGCTTCGTCCATTACGGGCTCTGATTTCAATTACAACCCAGTTGTTCTCCCGGTTCCAACTCTCTACAGCTGACATCTGGGATCAGCTACACAGGGACAGTCTAGCCTGCTTTCTCAGGGACCGTCAGCGAGCTCCAGGTTTAGAAGAAAGGTCAATTTGAGTTAAAGACTGTTGAAGAAGCTAACATACCATCTGTGGTGGCCCCCTTGCTGCTGAAATGAAGAGCATCAAACCTCTGCTGGTGCCAGCGGTGGCCTGGCCGGATCCTGGCGGTGTTGGATCCTGCCAGCGTTGGGGGACTGCCGGTCCCTGAAGACCTCTGCTTGAGCGGATCCTGAAAGGATCCACGTTCAAAGACCGTTTTAGTGGCGACATCAGAACTGATGGCTACTTGTAGCGATGCTTGGTTTAGCATTAGCTACCAGCGCTTCGCCCTCGGAACCGTCCAGGTAGGGTTGCCACCTTTCAGAAATAGAAATAAGGGACGCCCTGATTTCAGCAGCGCAGGAGCCAAAAAAAAGCCCCAAAACTTCTAAACTGAATAAAAATGTGTTTATTTTATATGAAAAAACAAAATGCTTTGATTTAAAGTTTAAAGTGCTTTAATAGCATTGAACTTGCATGACTGTACAGACAGCCAACCATACTAGCAACTGAAATAGCCTCCTATGCTACGTATGTCCATATCAGCCCAGATGTAATATAGCCTACAGGTGAAGAATATGGTGTAAAAGTTAATTTATTTCAATAATTCAACTAGAATATGGTGTAAAAGTTAATTTATTTCAATAATTCAACTAGAATATGGTGTAAAAGTTAATTTATTTCAATAATTCAACTAGAATATGGTGTAAAAGTTAATTTATTTCAATAATTCAACTAGAATATGGTGTAAAAGTTAACTTATTTCAATAATTCAACTAGAATATGGTGTAAAAGTTAACTTATTTCAATAATTCAACTAGAATATGGTGTAAAAGTTAACTTATTTCAATAATTCAACTAGAATATGGTGTAAAAGTTAATTTATTTCAATAATTCAACTAGAATATGGTGTAAAAGTTAATTTATTTCAATAATTCAACTAGAATATGGTGTAAAAGTTAATGAAAATACGGTACAAATCGCGTCCCGTATTAGTTCAATATGGGACGCAACATTTTTTTCTCAAATAAAGGACAATTCCGTATTTTACGGGACGGGTGGCAACCCTACGTCCAGGCCAACACACAACCGTCACGGTGGAAATGAACGACAACCACATAAAGAGAACATATTCTCTTTAAGATATGAATGATGAAAGGTTCAAGTTGACTATCGGTGAACGTGGTAGGCCAACATGAGAAGAAAAACTGAAGAAAAGGAAAAACAGCGTATTCGAGCTGTTTTACTGAAAACGTTAGATGTTCCAGAAAATGTGTTTCTTTACAAATACCAATGCTTTAAGCTCTAATTACATTATCCAGCTGGATTTGTTTGTTTGTTTTAGGAGCTTCAATCTTAGACTAGATCCAGACCTGAGGTTCCTCTACCAACCGCTAGGTTTTGGCACCCCTATTGAATCTTTTTAAAAAGGACTTGAAACATTTCTTCTAAATAGGAGTTACAGAAAGATGATTAACCACAATGTTTTGTATATTTTCATCCAGACTCTGTTTGATCCTGTTAGCCTGTAGCTGACCAGCTAACATTATGGTCCTGTTCACGCGAGGTGCTGACTACGTTTCTACAACAAAAGTAGTGATAATACCAGAAAACTGTCCATCAGCAGTCTTGATAAAGAACCCTGAAGTCCACCTTTCAAGCCAACTTTGATTGAGGCGGAGCAGAAGTTTAGTGCAAATGTGTGAAAACAAATGACAAAGATGAAGCTGCGTTGGAACAAATGTGCTGTTCTGCGTCTTTCTGCAGGTACATGGCGATCGTCTACCCGCTGAGGCCTCGCATGAAGCACCAGACGGCGTACTGCGTGATCCTGACCATTTGGATCGTCCCCGTCTTCATCTCCATCCCCTCCGCCTACATGGCCTCAGAGACCACGTACCCCCATGTGGAAGGCGACACCCATAAGACCTTCTGTGCTCAGATCTGGCCTGTGGACCAGCAGATCTACTACCGCTCCTACTTCCTCCTCGTCTTCGCTCTGGAGTTTGTGGTCCCCGTGGCCGTCATGGCCGTCTGCTACACGCAGATCTCCAAAGAGCTTTGGTTCAAAAGTGTCCCGGGTTTCCAGACGGAGCAGATCAGGAAGAGGCTCCACCGGCGTCGCAGGACGGTGGTGGTGTTGATTCTGGTGCTGGTGGCCTACATCCTGTGCTGGACACCGTACTACGCCTTCGCCCTAGTGCGGGACTTCTACCCCACCCTCATCTCCAGGGATAGGAACTCCCTGGTGGCCTTCTACATCATCGAGTGCATAGCCATGAGCAACGGGGTCATCAACACCCTGTGCTTCGTCAGCGTCCGCAACCACGGCAAGCGCCTGAAGAAGGCGGGGCAGTTCCCGCTGGGGCTCATCAGTTTCGTGGCCAGGAAGTCTTTGGATGAAGGGGAGGCACGGACGTGCTCCCTGAAGGTGACGGAGGACGTGGAGGGACTTCGGCTGAGGTGAAGATTGGACTTCTGCTGGTTCTGAGAGTGCTGCAGTTGCACCTGAGTTTGGTTACTGTGGACCCCAGCCGACCCTGAAGCGTGTAAGCATGAGAGTATTGTAAGTTCTGGCTCCTTCTTTAACACAAGAACTGTTGGAGAAACCCGAACCTGAGTCATGTCCAACCATCTGAACCCTACTAGGTTTCCCCTTGTGGCTGGATCTGGCTGCTTCACACTACGTCATCTCTTACGCAAGTCTGGTTCAGTCTTTTGTCTTTGTTCAGGTGAAGAAATGTGTTTAATAATCAGCACAATAAAAGTCTGACCTCATTTCAATGACTGAAACCTGTTTAAGGAGCCGTTGTAGTCTGGTGTCTGGTCTCATACACCTCCTGGTCTGAGCTGGTACCCATCCATGTCGCTTAACTCAGGGAGAGAGTGAGAGGAGGGCTACAGCTCCAGTATTGATTAACTGTTACAGGTTGATACCTGGGGCCTGTACTACGAAGCGGGATTTGGGGTTAGCGAGGTAACTTCAGGTTTAACCCTGGGTTTTCAGGACTACGACGGTGGTTCACTTCTTATCGGGGCACATCGCCATGGTAACTTATGCTGAACAGCTAACCTGCTCCGGAGCAGGTTATGTTCGAGATACAGATCACCGGGTATAAAAGCACCGCCCACTGACCAATCAGCTCTCTTGGAAAATGGCATGCCCTTTCGAAGAGAATCCAGTGGAGCTCGGTGCGCGGATCGTGAGAGGAGAGAAGAGAAGAGAACGCGTATTCAGGGACCCTCCTGTCTTCTTCTTGTCATTTTTTTTTCTGTTTGCTTAATGTCAATGCTATTTCATTGTGCTTTTGTATACTGATATCATCCTAAAACAGAGAGTGATAGAAACACTAAAGCCTTGTACTTGTTGTACTTCTAAGATATGAAAGTGAGCCTACTTACCGCTTTGAATTATGTTTTTATATTTATTTTTTATTTGCTCCCATGTGCGTTTCACTCCGCTGGGGTTGCAGCTGAAGAATGAGGCTACAATTGTCATACACGCCATACGAATACATCTAAGTGTGACGGGTGGGACACTAGGACCTGGGAGCCACCTACCTAGACTCATGCAGAGCAGTAATCTGAGCCTGTATAAACTCTCGTGAGAAGAGCGGAAGTATCGTTTGTTCTCGTTTGCTCTGTTGGGATCAGTGCGTGCGTGTGTGGGTGTGAGTGCAGCACCTGTGTGTCTAAAGTACCAAGACTGTGAATGGTGCTGTTGGGGACAGATTCCACACACACACATCTTAGCAACAAACAAGGTATGACTCATGCATTGGCATGCAACCACTTTCAGTCTGATTCTTCATTATATTGTTAATTTAAGAATTAATATTATTTTGTTTTCTTACTGTGTTAGACTGGACCTGAATTCCTGTGAGGATCCTGAGCCTTACCCTTACTTGCTGGGCAAGTAAATGCTGTAGGCCCAAGAGGTAGAGTGTTAAACTGGCCAGTATATGAGGATGGACAGTATAAGTATTCAGTGTCTAATTGGTCTGTGTATATTGCAGGCTGGACTGGTGACACAGCGGTCAGCAGGCAGCCATTGCTCCTTTCCTCCATTTTATTTTTATACAGTTTTATTTTTATACAGTTTTTATTTGAAGCGTTGCTACTCTCGTGCCTCAACTATTTTTGTAGGAAGTGTTATTTTATTTTGGTGTACTTCGTACATGGTGACCGGGCCCCCCCCCCCCCCCCCCCCTTCCCCACTTCTACAGTGTGACGTTTTTATAGTATTTTTAATAGTATTGGTGTGCTCATTTGTGCCTTTGAGCAGTGCTTTTATTTATCTTTATTTACGTTTGCAGTGATGTAGTAGGAGGTGTTATTGTGTCCCTCGGTCCCGTACCTAAAGTACCCATTTTATCTGTTGGATGGCTTGTTTCTTTTAATTGTGATTATCAATAAATGTGATATAATTGTACACACAGAAGCCTCTGTCTCTCCCTAAAGTTACCATTACCTGCAAGGGATTTTGATTACCAGATGATTGTTTAAAAGGGTATGAGCAGCACTCATTTGGTCACATTTGGCGTTGTTGGCAGGATCAGAGGCTTTTTGTGTTTATGAATTGGAGGCACAGAGTTTTGTACAGCAACGTGTTAGGGTTGGAGGAAAGGAGCAGTGGTTGTCCAGGAGATCAAGAGGACCTCATCGCCTCCTAGTGGCAGTATCACCTGGAAGCACACATCCTGGACATTTCTGTTGGTGGTGTTCACCGCTGCCCTAGGTTCTTCATAGTTTGGTGCTGTGTTGAAAGCTGGAAAAAATGTCTGAACCTGATGAACAAATCAGGGCACTGACCGAGCTTGTGGAGCAGCTACAGGCAGAAAATAACAGGCTGCGAGACAGGGGTAATGTTGCTTTTAATACAGAGACCCCTGGGCCATCTAGCCAGGTAGCGGCTGACGGTGTTGGCGAGAACTCAGCACCAGAGCGGGTGTATATTTATGCACCGAGAGAGAGGAAATGTCCACGCTTCTCAGGCGTTATGACTCAGGATGGTTTAACTGTGGAGGATTGGGTGGAGGAGGCGCGAAAGTCCCTGTCAGTGAGACATACATCTCCAGCTGAACAGGCAGCCTTTCTCTGTGATCTCTTAGATGGGGAAGCTAAGAGGGAAATTAAATTTGGTTCTCCTGCAGACAGAGCAAATCCTGAGTCTATTTTTAATATTTTATTGGATAACTTTGGTTGTGATCAGACCTATGTGACACTACAAAGGCAGTTCTTTCAACGCAGACAACAGGATAATGAATCTATCCGTGAATTTTCTCATGCTTTGCTACATTTGATGGAGCTGCTTAAAGGCAAAGATCCACGTGGGGTTTCACACCCGGAATTGGTGATTCGTGACACTTTCATTGAGAATGTACGTGATGCTAAGTTACAGCGTGAATTGGCTTACCTGGTTCAGCAGCACCCTAACCAGTCATTTAGTCAAGTACGTAATGTAGCCATCAAATGGGAAAAACGAGGGCCCCCTAGCGGTGCTCAAAGAGCTCGGGCTTATTCTTGTGACGCTCAGGCCTCGGGAGTGGATAATTGTGATGTTGATACTAATGCCATTTCTGTTAAGCCCAGTGATGAGTTGGGGGAGTTAAAAGAGTGTTTACGCCGACAGCAGGTGCAACTCGATGCCATTCTTGAACACCTAGGCCCCTCTTCCTCTCGCCCCCCCTCTGCGCACAACTACGTGAATCCCCAGGACATCTCCAGTGGCAACAGGCCAAAGCCATACCAATTCCAACCAGACGGTAAACCAATATGCAGGCGATGCAATAGAGCAGGCCATATTGCGAGGTTTTGTCGGGTTAACATTGGTGGACTCCCAGGTGGGGTGGGGCCAAGGGGCCAGGGTCCAAGGGTGGGGGTACAGGTGAATGCAGTAGAGCATCAGGAAAACTAGCGCCCTCTGTTGATGGGAACCCGGCAACAGGAGGGGGATTTTTGGGTTCCAAACAGGCCAGTTTAGAATCTAGGTTAATTGGACATTGCCCGGTGGTTAAGGTCAACATAGGGGGGGTTATGGTGCCGTCCTTGCTAGACACAGGGTCAATGGTCACTACTGTAACACAGACCTTCTTTGAAGAACACCTGAAGCCCCAAACGAATGAACAGCTGAAATCTTGTAACTGGCTTCACTTGACAGCAGCCAATGGATTGGACATCCCATACTTGGGGGTATGTGGAACTTGATGTTGAAGTCCTGGGCATGGTCCTCCCACGGATGGGCATCCTGGTTGTAAAAGGTCCCCGTGACCCAGGTTCCATGCAGCGGAAAAATGCTGTACCTGGCCTGCTTGGAATGAACATAATCAGTGGCTGCTATTCTGTACTCTTTAGGGAACATGGTAACGACCTCTTCTCTTTTCCCTCAGTGCAACAAGCTGGAAAAGACTGGGCACGAGCGTTATCAGAGTGCCAACAGATGGAGCGCCTTCTACAGACGGGCTGTGTGGGGGAAGCGGTGGCACTGCCAGGACCAGCAATCTGCATACCAGCAGGTTCCCTACGGTTCATCCAGGCTACATGTAACCAAGGCCCTGGTCCGGCCTTGGATAGTGTCATGCTGGAGCCCCTGCCCTATGGGAAAGGCCACCTTCCTGTGAACCTACTGATTTCCAGTGCCCTCCTTGCTGTCTCCCGGGGGACTGTCAACATCCCGGTTGTGAATGTGGGAGAGGAGGACCAGTGGCTGAAGCCAAAAACTTTGCTGGGGACGTTACACCTGGCCGACCTGCACTCACACTCTGTGCATGTGGAGGAGCAGTTTGGAGATCCTGACCGGCAGGTCGTATTCATTCAGTCCACGGTGGCACAGTCTTCCCCACCTTTGCCCCTCCCTGGTCTGAACGATTTGAAATGGCCTGACCTGCCCCCGGAGGACGTAGAAGCAGCAAAGACCCTGTTGATGAAGTATCGAGGTGCATTCAGCGTGGAGGAAGGGGAGCTTGGCTGTACCAACCTGATCCACCATGACATCCCGCTGATAGACAAGGCTCCCGTACGCCAACGGTACCGTCGCCTTCCCCCTTCCCAGTTCTCTCTGGTCAAGGCCCATATACAAGACCTTCTGCAGCGGGGTATCGTGAGAGCGAGCTGCAGCCCCTACTCCTCCCCCATCGTGGTGGTCCAGAAGAAGTGTGGGGATATACGGCTGTGTGTCGATTACAGACTACTCAACGCCAAGACCAGAAAGGACGCTTACCCCCTACCACGCATCGAGGAGTCACTGGATGCTCTTACAGGTGCCAAATGGTTCTCGACCCTTGACCTGGCAAGCGGCTACAACCAAGTACCGATGGCAGAGAAAGACAAAGAAAAGACGGCCTTCTGTACCCCGTTTGGCCTTTTCGAATTCAACAGAATGCCATTTGGACTTTGCAACGCACCAGGCACCTTCCAACGCCTGATGGAGCGCATCTTTGGTGACCAGAGCTTCCAGTCACTCCTACTGTACTTGGATGATGTTGTCATTTTCTCCACAACCTTCAGCCAACACCTGCAGCGGTTGGAGATGGTCTTGAATCGACTTCAGCAGCACAACCTGAAACTGAAGATGTCCAAATGCCACTTCTTTCAGAGGGAGGTGAAATACCTGGGCCACGTCATTTCCGCTGACGGTGTGGCCACCGACCCGGAGAAGACCAAGGCAGTAGTAGAGTGGAAACGCCCATCAACAGTGACTGAACTCCGCTCGTTCCTGGGGTTCTGCTCGTACTATAGGCGGTACGTGGAGGGATTCGCCAGGCATGCTTCCCCACTGCACAGAGTGGTCGGTGAGTTGGAGGGAGGCCCAAAGAAGCCACGGTCAAAGGTCAGTGCCAAGTTGGAAGGACATTGGAATGAACACTGCGAACAGGCATTCCAGACACTAAAGAACAAGCTGGTTACGGCCCCTGTCCTCGGATACGCTGATTTTAAGAAGCCCTTCATCTTGGAGACTGATGCCAGTTACCAGGGCCTTGGCGCTGTATTGTCACAAGAACAAGATGGCGTACGAAGGCCAATTGCCTTTGCCAGTCGGGGACTAAAGCCAACAGAGAGAAACATGTCCAACTACAGCTCCATGAAATTGGAATTTTTAGCTTTGAAGTGGGCAGTGACGGAGAAGTTCCGAGAATACCTCCTGGGGTCGACCTTTACTGTATACACAGATAATAACCCCTTGAGCTATCTCCAGACGGCTAAATTGGCAGCTGTAGAACAGCGGTGGGCATCCCAGTTGGCCAGTTTCAACTTCGACATTAAGTACCGCCCCGGCACAGCCAACCGCAACGCAGACGCTCTGTCCCGACAACCAAACACCCCAAGGCCTCAATCCCTCCCAGCCATTGCACCTGGCTTTGCTGTCCCCCCACAAGTATCCAATAGCTTCATTCAGTGCCCAGTGGGACAACCACGGCTCGCTGTCCATGCCATGGCCATAGATGCAGCTCCAGTGCGGGAGAAGGCGGACCTGCAGGCCCTGCAAGCCACCGACCTAGTCATCAAACCATTCCTTAACTACTGGAGGAGACGGCGCCCCCCGAACAAAGGAGAGCGGTCAAGGGAATCAGACCAGGTCTTGGAGCTCGCCAGGCAGTGGAAGAGAATCAGGGAGAAAGACGGTGTGCTGTATCGGGAAGTGCAGATGCCCCCAGGACGGCAGATAGTGCACCAGCTGCTATTACCAAAAGCACTACAAACGGAGGTACTGACCAGCCTACATGACAATCATGGCCACCAGGGAGCAGAGAGGACAACAGCCCTTGTCCGGGAGAGATGCTACTGGCCTAACATGCGTTCAGACATCGACCAGTGGTGCAAAGAGTGTGAACGTTGTGTCGTTTCCAAAGCAGTACGACCATCAGTCAGAACTTTTATGGGACACTTAATGGCCTCCAAACCATTAGAAGTGTTAGCCATCGACTTTACTACTTTGGAGAGAGCCAGTGATGGGAGGGAACATATACTGGTCGTAACAGATGTCTTTTCTAAGTTCACTCAAGCATACCCAACGTCTAATCAAAAGGCCCACACAGTAGTCAAAATTTTGACAGAGAGATGGTTCTATACCTACGGGGTTCCTAAAAGGGTCCATTCTGACCAGGGCCGCAGCTTTGAAGGGGAACTACTGAAACGCCTCTGCCAGCTGTATGGCATCGCAAAAACTAGGACGACCCCGTACCATCCAGAAGGAAATGGGCAGTGTGAGAGGTTTAACCGAACACTCCATGACCTGTTACGCTCCCTCCCAGAGGACAAGAAGCGGAAGTGGCCTCAAATGCTCCCCCAACTGCTGTTTGCCTACAACACTACAGTTCACCAGTCTACTGGCCACTCACCATACGAACTGATGTTTGGGCAGAAACCCCAGCTGCCCGTTGACTTATTGTTGGGACGAGCCGATGAGGAGCTAGCTTCCACCACACCAGAGGATTGGGTGAAAGAACACCAAGATCACCTGGCCTCTGTGTATGTGGCTGCTAGAAAACAGCTGGGCGAAGCGGCTGAAGCCAGGGAGCGGCGTCAACCACCGACAACCACATCCATTCTCCCAGTTGGAACCCTAGTCTATAGGAAGAACCACGGACCAGGGCGAAGGAAGATCCAAGACGTGTGGGAATCAACGGTCTACCAAGTAGTGGAATGCCTGGACAAGGTGGGCACAGTATACAAGATCCAGTCCCGCAACAATCCAGTGCAGCAGAAGAATGTTCACCGCTCGCAAATAAGGCCCATCAAAGAACGAGGAGCTGTGGTGTCAGAACCATTGGCAGTGCCTCCCCCACCCAGCCCACGCGGCAACATCTCCCTCCTAGAAAGTGATGTAGAGGAGGAGGACGACGACAGTTCCTTCCCAGGTTGGGTGACTCCCCCAAACCCCCCTCTCCAAAAGCAGCAGATGGAGATGATCCCGATGACAGGAGGGGAGCCAAACACAGACCCCCCACCATCAGACACTGATGCAGAGTCCGTTCAAGAACTCGCTGGACTCTCAGAGTATAGCCTGCAACCGGCTGAAAGGCCAGAAACTTTACAGCAGTCACTGGAGCCAGAGCCAGTTGTAAGGCGCTCACAGAGAACCACGGCCGGCCAACACTCAAACCCATTCAACCTACCCCTGCCCGTGGCCCAACCGACCCCAGCCCCCTCAGCGCACGCCCAGCAAGTGACATTCAGGCCGTGGGATCCCCTATAGCTAGGGCAAGTTATGTTACCGGGACGGCAACCTTTTAAAGTGGGGGTGTATGTGACGGGTGGGACACTAGGACCTGGGAGCCACCTACCTAGACTCATGCAGAGCAGTAATCTGAGCCTGTATAAACTCTCGTGAGAAGAGCGGAAGTATCGTTTGTTCTCGTTTGCTCTGTTGGGATCAGTGCGTGCGTGTGTGGGTGTGAGTGCAGCACCTGTGTGTCTAAAGTACCAAGACTGTGAATGGTGCTGTTGGGGACAGATTCCACACACACACATCTTAGCAACAAACAAGGTATGACTCATGCATTGGCATGCAACCACTTTCAGTCTGATTCTTCATTATATTGTTAATTTAAGAATTAATATTATTTTGTTTTCTTACTGTGTTAGACTGGACCTGAATTCCTGTGAGGATCCTGAGCCTTACCCTTACTTGCTGGGCAAGTAAATGCTGTAGGCCCAAGAGGTAGAGTGTTAAACTGGCCAGTATATGAGGATGGACAGTATAAGTATTCAGTGTCTAATTGGTCTGTGTATATTGCAGGCTGGACTGGTGACACAGCGGTCAGCAGGCAGCCATTGCTCCTTTCCTCCATTTTATTTTTATACAGTTTTATTTTTATACAGTTTTTATTTGAAGCGTTGCTACTCTCGTGCCTCAACTATTTTTGTAGGAAGTGTTATTTTATTTTGGTGTACTTCGTACATGGTGACCGGGCCCCCCCCCCCCCCCCCCCCCCTTCCCCACTTCTACAGTGTGACGTTTTTATAGTATTTTTAATAGTATTGGTGTGCTCATTTGTGCCTTTGAGCAGTGCTTTTATTTATCTTTATTTACGTTTGCAGTGATGTAGTAGGAGGTGTTATTGTGTCCCTCGGTCCCGTACCTAAAGTACCCATTTTATCTGTTGGATGGCTTGTTTCTTTTAATTGTGATTATCAATAAATGTGATATAATTGTACACACAGAAGCCTCTGTCTCTCCCTAAAGTTACCATTACCTGCAAGGGATTTTGATTACCAGATGATTGTTTAAAAGGGTATGAGCAGCACTCATTTGGTCACATAAGCAACACATGCATTTAACAGAATAGACAACTGTAATTATAGTCAGATCTACTTATGCCCTAATGATGGGGCAGTGATGTTTATATCCCTATGAACTTACGCATTTATACAGTCAGCGATCTTTTGCCAGCTGTCTTTCCTGCATTTTGCAGCTGCAACTGTGTTGCTTTTTGCCTGTATTATATGCCTATACTCATCATATTTCCATAAAATTATTGTTTGCTCTTCGCTACTGAAATAAGCGGCTCTGACAGCGGACTTCTCCATGCTTGCGATTGGTCATGCGCTGAAAACACCGCCCCTTTTATGTGCACGCGCTCATATCCAGATTGGAGAAACCTGGGTTGATATACCGAGTTGATAACCACCGTCGTGTGACCGCTTAGCGTGATTGCAATTGTCCGGGTTAGTGAATCTGGATAAGGAAAAGATATCCTGGGTATGTTGAACTTGCTTCGTAGTACAGGCCCCTGGAGGTTTCTTCTGTGTTTGTTACTTTTCCCCTCTGCAGAACACTAAAACAGCCGTCCCGAGACCACTTATTGGTTCGCTTGTAGCGTGAGAGATCTGTGGCCTCAGTTGTTCCCACCTATGATGGGAGGGACTCCACATATGAGAGCTAAACAGGCTCCTGTGCACGGCTGGGCAGTGCACTGTGGGTTTTTAAGGATCTCATAAACAAAGTAACGCCAGCAGTGGTGCGAACATACTTGAAAATAGGCAACTCTGACTCGAGACGCGTAGTTGCTGTACCACCATGGTGTTCAGTTGTTTGCTTCAGCCCGGTTGTCATGGAAACACCATAATTATGGGCCGTGTTGACTTGACTGAACAGAACCGGGAACCAGACTAACTGAACAAAACTATGTGATCCGGTGAGAGTCGAGGTCCACTCACGGTGAACTGTGACCGCACCGAACTCACGACGACAGAGGTGAACATCCCTGTTAATTCACGCAGAAATTTCCTTATTTTGATGTTTTCTCCACTTACGTCTCTGTATAAACACGAGTGATTGATATAATCAATGCAGCTGTAAAAAGACTGAGGACAGAAATACTGAGACGGGAAAGAGCTGCTAAAGCGAGCGCTCGTCCACCTGATCAAGTTAACTCGACTCCATCTCTAACCAGACGTCTCGGTACCGTCCAGAATATTTAACACAAACACAGGACCATTCTTTTACTCATGAGGTGACATGACAGGAGACATTTCTTTTTTGCTGGATGTATTAAAACCACAGAGGACAAACATTCAACATATTTACAGCAGCAGCAGGAAATGAGAACATCCTTGCACACATTTAACCACAGCGACATTAAAACATGCCCAGGTCTTCCAGTGTCAGTCTGGTCTAGCTGCTTCTGGTCTTGGTGGCCCGTCTCTGTTGAACACGGTGCTCGGGACACGCTGGAATCGTTGAGGACGGCTCACTACAGAGCACCGGAGACAACTGCACCTTTGGGTCGGTTTGACTTCAGAGACAAGCTTTTATTTTGTAGTGATGAATCTTTAAAAACTCACCACAAACCAGTCTCATCTTTTCACAATAAAAGTCTCATCTTCCTTTTATTGGCTTTTAATATGAAAAATATCAAGAAATAAAGTGGAAACTGAAAGAAAAACAGCTAATTCCATTTAACTCAATAAACATCCAGTTAAATATCTCTACTTACTCTCATCAATTACACCTGCAACACAGCACGGATTTTTATCAGTACACGTGTTTACAGTTTGTATTCTATAAATACCCCGTACGATGTCATAAGTCAGTATCGCTGACGTAAGTGTGCGTAAGAGAGCCGCACCTTTAGATCCAGCGCTAAAAACATTATTCATGTTGAGTTGAAATCCTGTCTTTGCTGTCCTGATCAATAAACTCTTAATGGTTTTTTTTCAAATTAAAAGCGTTTGTTAGAATGTTGGAAGACTTTTAATGTGAAAATAACATGCAGATGAAAGTCTGGTTTGTCGTTCCAGTTCTTTATTGTAATCCTGATCAATAAAAAGTGACTTTTTCACATTAAATATCTTCAAACTTCTCATTTCAGGTCTTTTCGTGTAGAGTCAAGAAGGAATAGCTGGAGTTAACTTTAGTGTGAAAACTATAGTGGTCGTTCCCCGACTGTTGTCCCGGTTTCATGTTTGTTCCTGAGCAAAGCGCTTCCCGCTTTTTTTAAATTAAAAACCTGTATAAAAAAATAGAGCTCTTTTAATGTGAAAAACCATGCAGATGTGGATTAATCAGGATGACAAAGAAGAAATCCGCTCCCAGCTCCAGTTCGTTCTCGTATTTCTGAGAACACTTTACGTAGTCTCCTTCTTCAAAGCTGCTTGTCCACAATGATCTAATGCCTTTTCACTTTTTAATGTTAAAAACCTGCGATGGACTGGCGACCTGTCCAGGGTGTAACCCCTGCATCTCGCCTGAAAATAGCAGGGATAGGCTCCAGCAGACCCCCATGACCCTGCAAAGGATAAAGTGGGTATAGATAATGGATGGATGGATGTTAAAAACCATGAGGCTCAACAGGTATTTTTCCACATTAATGGTTTCGTTAACCGCTCATTTTAAAGCTTTAAATATGGAAGAACCTCCAAAGAGGAAATGACTGGAATTCCTCAGAAAGAAGCTCTTCGTAGTTGTAGTGTATATGTGTAATTTTAAAAGCTTTGAATGTGAAAAGCTTTGGGATTGGAACATTCAGAGTTTTTTTAAGTATAAAAACTTTACATTTACGTGTTATCACAGTTTAACGAAGAGCATTTCCTGTTTTTGTGAACTTCTTGTCTGAAGGCGTCACAGGTGGATCGGGACTACTGTAGTTCTGGACTTCCTGACTCCGTCACCCCAGTTTCATGTTCCTGATCAAAGAGCTCTTGCTGATGGCTTTTCAAATTAAAAGTCTACCTGCGACGCTCCACAATGGTTTTAAAGTGGAAGTATTCAGGAAGAGAGTCTTTGTTGTCTGAGACACAGACTTCAGGATCGGACTGTTCAGGACTCGCTCGCGAGTCCAAACACAACAACTCCTACTTCCTCCTCTTCACGAAGGCCCGGGCTTCTCTCTGCAGTCGCTCCACGTCCTCCTTATCGCTGCCGTCCGACGCCTGAGGGATGTAGTCCGAGTCGTCGCCTCCGTCCTCGCTGTCGTCATTGATGAAGCCGTCGTCATCATCATCATCATCATCGGCGGTGCCTCTGGCGACGGTTCGAGTGGAGCGAGCTGCAGACGTGGATAATGTGAGCAGGAGGAAACTGAAGATCACAGCAGCACCAGCGCCGGTCCAGATTTAATCTGGACCGAACCGGCTTCACCCGCACTTTCCTACGTCACATCAAGTCTCCCAGCCAATCAACTATAAAAATGCATCAACATATTCAGATCTGCGTCCCGGAGCAGGACGAGGCGAGAGGAGACCAACCCACCTGCTCTCCTGGTGTGTTTGTACTCCTTCCTGTGAAGAGGGTTTTTCCTGCAGAGGAAACAAGTGGAGCTCAGTGTTGGTTCGAGCATAGATGGAAGGAAACAACACAAATATTCCGTCATGCGACCCGATTGGTGCTCGTGGTGCTTGTGAAGCGTAACGGCTCGTTCTTAATGACGATCATCAGAATGCTCTGAGGATGGAACCAACTGTCCTGCAGCGGGCGCCTAAAGCCTGAATTATGGTTCTGCGTTAAACCTACGCCGTAGGGTACGCGGCTACGCGGGAGTCTCTCCGTAGCCTATGCTGTAGCCTGACGTGCACCTTCCAAAAAATGTAACTACGCGTCGAGGCAACGCAGACCCAACGCAGACCGAGAGGGCTGTGATTGGTTTGTTTGGTAGCAACGCATTTCCGGTTCCGGTTCGTGAAGCAATAGTGAACTTTCAGCGCTCTTTTCTTCGTGGTTGTGTGATTTTTTTTTTGCACAATAGTTGTCCTTATCTCTTTGATTCACTGTGACCGGAAAAGCCAGAAGCTAAACAAAGTATCAACTATCCCTCTGGGGGGGTATTGCACCGCGGCTAAATGGAGTGACTGAGAAGTCCGAAGGGTTCACGACGGCGTCACGGTGACGGCGTAGGCTATGCTCTGCGTTGGTTTAACGCAGAACCTTAATTCAGGCTTAATCAGTAGATTCATGTTTGTGTGTTGGAAGCAAAGGTGATAAGTTTGTTTGCTGACCGGTAACAGTCGGTTCCGTACGGACACTCGGGTCGACCCGCCTCGTCCTCCTCCTCGTCGTCTTTGTAGTCAGCGTCGCCGGGGTGACTGCAGTCCTGGAAATGAAGCGGGTTCTTCCTGGAAACACAGACGTGGGGTGATGACGAAGTCGGCCAGACTCATGTCCGACGTTCACGTCTGAACCTCACGGGGACAGGTGAACGTACCTGTAGCAGTCCTTCCCGTATGGACACGGCTGTCTGACGGGTTTGGACGGATCTGGAACTGGCGCCTTCTTCTCCTCCTTGGATTTCCTGACTTTGGGAGCCCGGGACGAAGCGTCTCCTCCTCTGTCGGCTTCCACCTCCAGCTCGGACTGGTCAGGGACCTCAGATGTGCCGGTTTTACTCCCATATGTGTCCGTGGACAGTTCTGAAGGATCGCCCTGCAGGGAAGAGGCAGACATTCAGAATCAGCTGAAAGAAGAAGAATGTTCTTTTAATGATGTTTTAACATCAGCTGATAAATGACGGGTCACACACACCATCTTGTGACTGTTGAAAGCGAAAGGAATCGCCGAAACATGTCAGGTATTTAAAAAACCTAAAGATTTCTTGTCCAACAAAAAGATTTAGCAAATTAAATTGTAAATCCATGGACAAAATGAACTTTATTAAATCAAGAAGAATGTTTAATCTATAATTCCCACTCTAAGAGCCAGAACCAATCCCAGCGCCCCCAACAGGCCCAGTGCTTTCAGAGTCGGTCCTTCAGTCCGTGTTTCATGATGAACCCAGTCTACAAGTGATCTGAAGTTTGGATCCTTACATCACGTGATTCAGGATTAAAAACACTTTTGACACGCATCCATGAATTTAACTGGCGCGTATCATAAATCATACAACTCAGTAAAGATAACAACTGTTCACCGATGTCAGGAGATGACGTATCCAAGGGTTTGAGAAAAAAGAATGAGAAGTTTCACTTAAACTGTCAAACGTCAGTAGGCCCCGCCACTCTGACACAGATGAGCCAATGGCTGTTGAGTACTAGTTCCACAAGGACCAGAACGCAGAACACTTCCTAACAAAACAACTTCAGACTCAAGTTATAATTTCCACAAAATTAAACCAGTTAAAAGTAAATGATTGTAATCGTGTTGATGCTGGATGTTTTCCTCTGTAACCATGGCAACAGTAACCCTCTCCTCCAATTTAACGGATTTAAGGCCAAGTGATCCTAAATAGATTATTCAGAGTTCTGAGCAGAGAAACCTCCATAGACCTGCTCAGAAATCCCCTGAAGCTCTTCATATTTCTGTGTTTTAGTCCGTTTCTCCGTCTGGTGGCGACAGCCATGATGACGTTTCAAAGCACAGGATCTCAGAGGGAGTCTGGCTCCGTTGAAGACGCCAGTTTCCCTCAACAAAAATAACGTTCAGACTTGCCGTTGACAACTCAGCTGTTCTGGTCGGAGGGTTTCCTTCTTCATCGCTCCCCTCCCTCCTCTTCTTCCTCGGCCTCTCCTCCTCCCCGCTGTTCTCCACCGCTTCACGTGAGGAGGCAGCAGTGGGCGTGGCCTGCGCTGGCCGCGCCGCGGGTCGTTTACTCGTCTTCACAGGGGACTGAACTGAACACACAGGAGACACAGAACCGGCAGCGAGGCTGTTTAACCCAGGATCAAACTAGCTGAGCACGGTGCTGGTTTAACCAGACCTCAGTGACCGGGACAGGTCCAACGGTCCGACGGTCCAATGCATAAAACTCTTTACTTCATAAATCACTGTATCAAATAAAGACTTCACATTATA
Organism: Cololabis saira; assembly: GCF_033807715.1. NCBI lineage: Eukaryota > Metazoa > Chordata > Actinopteri > Beloniformes > Belonidae > Cololabis > Cololabis saira. Next base: position 41,768,950 of record NC_084587.1, read on the forward strand.
ACACTTTCATTATGCATCGTTATGAAATGAAATGAAATGAAATGAAATGAAATTACTGATTTGTTGAACAGGGACCGCACATATTAATGAACACGTGTAAATATGCATGTTTGTAGCCAGAGGATAATTTCCACCACTCGTCCCTGCAGCAAATTAATGCCAGACACAGAACTGGACACCAGCAGACATACGAGACATCAAGGCCATCCATATCAACAAAACACAACATTAAAAAACACAACTGAGCTAGATAAAAAACATTAAGCAATAAAACATGTTATCATTGATAAACCAGCAATTAAGTGACCATATAAGTTAAAGTACTAGGTGCTTAAGTGCTAGTTTGTAAAGTGCTGATGCATATTGCCCTATTGCACCTTTCTGGCACACACTGACGTGTGTGCTGATGTTATTGCACAAGTTGCCATTATAACGTACATAGTTGTAATTATGTAATTATGCACCATTGTACATTTGCATACATACTAAATGTATGTAATCATACAGTAAAGGGTCACGAGAAGACTTGTTTATCACCAGCAACACCCCCCCCCCCCCCCCCAAAAAAAAGAAAAACAAATTTAAAAAAGGAGGAGCGAGGTTTGTTGGCTTCGAGCAGCTAAAGTGACCGTCAGTTCAACCCTAACAAACTGGTGAGTTCTGTAACCAGGTAGGCGGGTCCTAGAGGGGCCCGGCTCGCCATCAGAAACCTCCTGGTGGGGGGGGGTGGGGGTATCACACCATCTGTAACGGTCTAGACCAGGGGTCGGCAACCCGCGGCTCTAGAGCCGCATGCGGCTCTTTAGCGCCGCCCTAGTGGCTCCTGGAGCTTTTTCAAAAATGTTTGACCTTTTTTTTTCTTTTTTTCTTCTGTTTTATTTTTTGTTTTCTTTTTTCCTTATTTTTTTCTTTTTTTTCTTCTTTTTTTCCTTTTTTTTCTCTTTTTTTCTTCCTTTCCTTTTTAATCTCGAAATTTTGACTTTTTTCTCAATATTTCAAATTTTTTTCACGGAATTTTGACTTTTTTCCCGACATTTCAACTTTTTTCTCGACTTTTTTCTCGAGATTGTACTTCAACATTAATCTCGACATTTCAACATTTATCTTGACATTTTGACTTTTTTCTCGACATTTCAACTTTTTTCTCGACTTTTTTCTCGAGATTGTACTTCAACATTAATCTCGACATTTCAACATTTATCTTGACATTTTGACTTTTTTCTTGACATTTCGACTTTTTTCTCAAAGAGCATAATTAAAAAATAAATCTCCCCCCAGTTCTAACTAATATAGAAACATGCAGCATGTGTTGTCTTCATTCTAAGGCTGATACAAGACTTTTCATTTTTTGCGGCTCCAGACATATTTGTTTTTTGTGTTTTTGGTCCAATACGGCTCTTTCAACATTTTGGGTTGCCGACCCCTGGTCTAGATTCACCTGTTCACCTCTGCTCTGCCACACCGCCCCCTGCAGGCCCTGCAGTTAACTGGCAGAAAAACCCGTCATCTACGACCTCTATGTGCTTTTCTGCGACGCGTCCGCACTAAAATGTTGTTGCAGCTCTAGTAAAGAGTTTCTGATGAGTGAACAGACTTTTGTGAGTTATTTTGGACCTTCCTGCGCTCTGGAAACGGTTGCAGTGGTACCTCCGACGGTGGAGGACGGAGTCGTCGAAGCCACGTCGGCCGCCATCATCCACGCCGGTAAAACCCTCTTCCTGTGTGCAGATGGAGCACCGTCACCGCCGTCGCCAGCCTGCCAAAAACCAGACCACAGCTGCGCTGAGATTGGCTGCTTGCTCCCAGACCCCAAACGGGTTTGATTTACCGTAAAACTGAACGAGAAGCAGAAGGGTTTAAGTCTGGAAACAACTTCTTCAAAGCAACAATTTATGAGCATCAACAACTTCAACAGAGTTCCCCCTAAAGTTCCCTCCAAAGTTCCCCGTCAGAGACATTTCTGCTTAATCCTTTTAGAAAGTCCCATGTTTCAAAATGGCTGGATTTCGCAGCGCTACCTTGGTGAAACTGTTTCCAGGGCTCCCGGCTTTCTCCTGGTCCCTGAGACTCTCTGCAGGTGAAGCAGGCACCGCCTCGGCATCCGGCCCAGGAACACCTAGTGGCTCCTCTTCCTCAGACGTCTGGCTGAAGGCAGACACAGACGAGAAGTTGTGGTGGGATCCTGAGTATGAATGTTTCATGAGCGTCGGCTGAGCTCAAGCCTCCTCCTCTCCTCTCCTCGGCCCGTTTGATCTGGACTTCAAACGGTCGGAGGAGACGGAGATGAAAGACGAGCTGAAGAATAACAGCCTGCAGGGTTTTATTTACTCAACAACAGCGTTTAAGTCAACAGTCGCGTATCGGATGAAAGAGTTGGTCATTAACCGGAGCAGCTCGACTTAACGACCCGCCGTCTCCCGGAGTACCTGGGAGCCCGCCGGCCTCCGCCCACCGCCTCCACCCGGAACACGAACCGGCCCGGCAGGAGGGACAGCAGCTCGCCGTGGCGAAGTGGGTACCAGCAGTCCTTCTGCAGCGGGCGGGGCTCGTCGTTGGACTCAGTCTGGATGAAACACGGGTTCACGTGGATCTGAGGACAGGAGGAGACGGAGGAGACGGGACGCCAGAAATATTAGTGGGAAACATTCAAGTCGTCCATCTTCATAGTAAAATATGTTTAAAGCACAGAGAAAAAAAAAGAGATTAAAAGAAGACAAACATACGGGCTTAACACGCAGCTGTCCGTCCAGGTTCTGCAGCAGTCCGTGATGTCTGGAAACTCTTTTATCGCTGACCTGACACGATGTGAGACACAAAACTGTTTCACAAGGAGAACAACTTTAACAGAAAAGGGACTTTAGTGTGTAGACCCTAGTAGGGCTGGGCGATATATCGAGATTTTAATATATATCGATATATTTTCAAACGCGATATGGTACGAGACAATATCGTTTATATCGATTTAAAAATTTATTTATTTTTTTTACATTTTTTTTTTATATAGCTTATTTTGTGACAAATTGACTTGAATGTTTTGTTTGAGATTTGCACAAATGTTTTGTTATTTGCACAACTGTCAACCTCAGTGGAAAAGTCTGCCTGTTACTGTCTACATTGTATTAATTGCACAGTGTATTTTAATTTAATTGTTATGCAGGAAAGGGATATTTGTTTTATTTTATTCAAGAAGCATTTTTATTCTATATATGCAGGCAGTTTATTTTTGTTTAATTTGTTTTATACATTTTGATATTGTGCAGACCTCTGTTAACAAAGGAACCTGTGTGACATTTGGCACGAGGCTTTGTATTAAAACTGACGGTTTTTTTAAGGGTTTGCCTCAGAAAAAAATGAAGCTAACAGAGATGCTATGCTATAATGCTTTTGGGGAAACCACAATTATGGCACAGAAAAAATATCGAGATATATATCGAGTATCGCCATTTAGCTAGAAAATATCGAGATATGACTTTTGGTCCATATCGCCCAGCCCTAGACCCTAGACATCTCACCAAGAAACAAGTTTAACACATTTACAAGCCTCGGGTCCAAACAAAAGAGCCACCTGTGGCCGATTGTTCTGGACCGTTGTTCTGATCAAGTAACCAAATGTGTTTTCACACGCCTGGTGACACGTTCCTCTCCGCAGATCTGACCACCACTGAATTAATTTGGGATGTGGTCCAACAGGAGAGCTGGATGTGCAGTGTGTGGAAGTGGAGCCGGCTGCACATGCATCACATGAAAGTCCAGGCCAGTGCACAAAGAGTAAACTGACTTCATGATCACTTCTTCTAATGTGATAACACTTATCTGTAAAGTCTTGTTTCCATCTCCAGCTCAGCATTTCTGTGTTTTATATGTTGTATGAAACTGGCCGAGTTTGTTATATTCAGGTTGTGTTAGTAAAGTAAATAATAGTGCATTCCCGAGTCATGAGTTTAGCCCTTCAGTTAGTTCCTATGAAGCTCCCAGACCCCTGAGTTTCATCTGGATCTGGTTTGTTGTGTGTCCCAAGAACCAGAACCAAGCAAGGTGAGGCAGCGTTCAGTTATTCTGCTCCTCACCGGTGGAACAAACTTCCTGTAGACCTGAGGTCTGCTCCAACTGTAGATCCTTTAAATCAGGACTAAAAACATTACCGTTTACTGAAGCGTACTCCTAAATTAAATACTTACCTGCTGTACTCTACTGCCCTTACTTTTAACAACTTGTGCTTTTTATTATTTTACCTCTTTTCTTATCATTTTATTTCATTTATTTGGTATTTAAGCGTACTCTTAAATTAAATACTTTCTGAAAACCGTGAATGAGATGTGTACCTGCTGTACTCTACTGCCCTTAGTTTTCAGCAACGTGTGCTTTTTATTATTTTACCTTCTTTTTCTCATAATTTTATTTCATTTTATTTGTTATTTACTGTCTAATTATGTCTTGTCCCTTTTAATGATGATGTAAAGCACTTTGAATGACCTTGTGTTGAATTGTGCTATATAAATAAACTTGCCTTGCCTTCACAATTAAGTATTTAAACATTATTACTTAGGATAAATCAAGTAAAATCCACAAATACTGGGTTGCTGCCCCTGCAGCTCGGGGTCCCTGGTGCTTTTACCATAAAAAGCAGCAGCTACGTTGAAGGACACTGAAATCAGAGTAAACGTGGTTAAAGTCTCGGGAGAACTCACCCCCAGTAAGGACCCTCGGCCCAGCAGCGTCTCCCCCGGCGGCAGGTGCACCGGGTCCCCCCCGTCCACGGGGACCAGGTGGAAGCCGGACATCAGCGCTGCAGGCGGGCCGGGGGGCAACGAGTCCCGGGGAGGTGAAGGCTGGGTAAACGCCCCCTCCTAGTCCTGCTCTAGATCCGATTCAGAGAACTTTATCGTCAACAGAAGGAATGTTTTCACCCACAGGAGCAATTCTAGCAGAGTTCAAACCATGGTTCAAACTCAAACTTCTGCACACTGGTTCAAAACTTCCGGGAGGCGGGGCCGAGCATGCGCAGTGGGAGGCGACCAAACTCCATTCAGAAAAACAAGAACATTTAATTTCTCCTTCTTAATTCATGCAATTTTCTGTTTTTATTACAGAGACAAAAGCAGGTTGCAAACCAGCACAGCAATTCTATAATTCTGCATATCGTGCATGCTTTTCCCCGATGTGTTTCACTATGTTTTGTTTAGGTCCCTCTGTGAACAGCACGCATTGATTTTTATCTAAATCTATCTTTATCCAAATTTTTTTCTTACGTCTTTGTTAATTAATTAATTTATAATTTTATATAGAACGCAAATAACTGCATATATTGCCAAATTAGTTTTTTGTTGTTGGTAAATAAGTGACTAATAATTATATTAATTTATTTCTAATGTCTCCTGCCCTCTACGAACAGCGCACTTACAACAGATAATCAATACAGCGTCAAGAGGGTTGACATTTATTTATTTGTTTAACTTTAAAAGTACAGAAATAGCAAAATTGCGTTGCTCAGAAAAGTCACGTTTTAAATTAGGATTTTATTTCTAAATAAATTGTCGTTTTTTAAATAGAATTTAAAATGATAATTCAAACATTAAAACATATTAATATATGAAAATGATTTAAAAATGTACATCACAATATGACATTATTTACAATTACTTTTTAATTATAATCAATTTATAGATAGTAAAATAAATTCAATGTATTATGTTACTAAAATATATGTAAATGTTACTGCAACTATAAATTACTAGAATCAATTGTTTTATTTTTAATTTATATATATAAAAAACAAAAATATCTGAAGTTATTGAAATTAAATTTGATTTTTTTGAAAATTTCTAACGGTCGTCCCATCCGTCCACGCATGCGCACGTCGTCAGTGCTGACGTCGTCCGTATGTAAACAGGACATTTAACTTGCCAGCTGACGGACACGACCCGACCCGAGCAGAGGCAAGAAGCTCGCTTTTGAACCTCAGGTGGTTGTTTTATATTCACATTATACCCGTAGTACATTGGCCGTTTTTTTATGCTAATGTACCGCTGCTAAAATTGTGTTTGCATGGTTTGGTATCCCGTTTATGTTTAAGCCGGGGCGGAGACGGCTTTACTGCAGCGGAAATGCTGCGATTATTTAAAAAGAAATCAATTCAGTGATGTATAAATGTGAAAGAGATATAAACCAGGAAGATCCCCGGTCTTGTTTTAAGGGGATGCCTCTGCTTTGCGTGTTATTCTGAGCAGAGAAACGTCACCAGCTGCGGGTTTGTCTCGTGTACCACCGGTCACGTGACTGGGGTCTCCGCCCACATGAGTCACGTGACCGGTTTAAAGTCCCAACCCAGGAGACAAAGAGCTGCACTGATTGAACAAGCCTAACCGCTGACAGATGTGGTGTTTTTGTTTTCTGTAGTGTGCATGTACAGTGTCAAAGGGTAACATCAGGTTTATCTTGTTTAAGTCAACATGGACCTGCAGTTGATTTACTGACCACTAGGGTCTGGATCCAACAATGACTTTGGCCCAATCCCAATACTCTCCCTACTTTCTTTCACTAGCCCTACTTTTCTTCACTACCCCAAAGAAGGGACAGATTTTAGGGCACTTGAAATCTTCCCAGGGGCCTGTCCCAATACTCCCCCTACCCCTACTTTCAGCACCACCCCTAAAATCAGGAAGCCGAGAGCCAAAAGCTGTTTTAATTTCAGCTGTAGCGCTGTTAATATGCCACTTTATTAAGTTTTAATATTTTTTCAGTAAAAGTAACCGTTAAGATCCCCAACCTGGGCTCAGTTTATCCAAATAACGCCTGTTAAGAAATTTGATCTGATGTTTTCGGCGATGATGAGACCGGGGCGCAGCAGCAGCAGCAGCAGCAGGAGCGCCAGCAGCTCACGTACAGACGTGATCGTCAGCTCAACCTGCGCCGTCGTCTCGGTGGAAAAACCTGCAGCTCTGTGGAGAATTACCGCTGGCTGAAATAAATCATTTAGGAAGATAAATGTTGGTTTAATAGATGAGATCTAACAGTTGTGCCTGTTAAGAAATTTGCTCCGAAAATTTCTGGATTTCTGCCTGCCTGCTCCGGAGCTGATTTATGGTTCCGCGTTAAATCGACGCAGAGCCTACGGCGTAGGGTACAGCGTAGGGTACGGCGTACGGCGCGCGTCGCCGCGTAACCTACGCCGTAGGCTCTGCGTTGGTGTAATGCGGGACCATAAATCAGCCTTTATTCCGGGGAGGTTGCAACAACGGGGAAAACGAGTGATTATGTACATTCACTGAGTGAATATTATGAAAGTAAAATATATATTTCTTGCTAGAAATGTAATCAAAAAGCATTTTTATGCAGAAACTAACTCAAAATATTGATTTTATTCACAAAAAAATAAGAAATGTCCGCCATGTTTTTTTTTTTTTTAATCAGTCCGCAAATGACGACGAAAAGCATTCTGGGAAATGTTTTTGTCCCTAGGTCAGCTAGTCAGGATCGGAAATCCCTACAAACGTAGGGACAAATTCATAGCCACTACACTACTTTTCGTCACTCCCCCTAGGTGGAAAGAGGAATTGGGACACCACTACCCTCACGGGAACGCGCAAAATTTGGGGGTAGGGATGAAAACAAGGGGTAGGGGGAGTATTGGGACAGGGCCTTTATCTCCGTTGACCTCCATGTACAAATATTCAACCTTACAGGAGAATTAAACATAATAGCAGTCTGGAACAGAAACAGTTTTGGTTGCAGTAATTAGACTTCATATCTATGACAACAGTACGTGGGAACGTTTATGTACCCTATCAGGTATAATGATCTTGAAACAGCTGGATTCTCCAGTTCAGTAACTTTAATATGAGATCATCTCGGGACGTTTCCAAATGGACTCACTGGGTCACTAACCAAGGACATCTGAAACGAGTGCTGCCAGAGCTGAAACAAGGGCTAGCGGAGCTGCGCCGTTATTCGGCCCACTGCTTACGGGCCTGGACCGACGGCCATGGTTGACCCACAGCAGACCTCTGCTAGAACTCATTTCAGCTCTGGCAGGATGAGTTTCAGTAATGATGCCTGAAATGAGGATGTTTGGACAGATTTGATCAGAATGCCTGTAAACTAATATTAATTAACATCATAAGTTAGACTGCCAGGCTGAAATGGTTGACCTGTGCTGACTGAGTTAAGGATGGCATGTTCTAGAGGTTTTTGAGTTAACAAGGCTTTCAGAAACCTATGGGCGACGTCACAGGAGGGTTGTTCAGTTCTTTTATAGTCCATGCATAGACGATAAGATAAGATCAACAATTTGTGAAACTTCACCTCTAAAAATCCTGATGAAATTTTGATTTTAACTCGTTTGTGTCAGGCGGGTCCACCTGTTGGAGTATTATGCAACATGAGCCTGCGAGGACCCCGTCGGTGTTTCAGCTCTGTGAGGGAAGCCCCTCCCTGAAGGCACCCACCCACTCCGCCCCTCACAACTTTGCGGAGACGCTGCCGACAGAGATGAGCGAGCAGATCTTCGGCGAGCTGGACGCAGGGAGCCTGTGCAGCGCCTCGCAGACCTGCAAGCTGTGGCACGCCATCATCGAGCAGAGCGAGCAGCTGTGGAGGAGCCAGTGTCTGCTGGTGAGGGCTGTCTGCCAGAGGGAGGTGGACCGGGACCGGGGCCACGGCTTCTCCTGGAAGGTCAGTGTCTCCACGTTGTCACCACGGCTACTGGTGCTTGAGCTCTTGTCTGTCGGACAGTGGGTTTGATGCGGTCTGTTGGATTCCTCAGTTACGATTACTTTGTGCTAGGGATGCCCCGATACCGATATTGGCATCGATACTGCTCTCATATACTCGTACTTGCAAAAATTATCAGATACCACGCACCGATACCACTTCGTTGTTGTTGTAGTTATTGAGCGACTCTAGGGGGAGATGTTGAGCCGCAGTCAGCGTGGTGATGAGAAGAGAGTGATACCCATGAGTGCGACTGGCAGCACCATTTCAGGCAAGACAGCAAAAAATAATGCAAGCGGGATGTCAGCAGTGTGGACATATTTTAAAATAAGGGATGACGACAGAAGCAAGGCAGAGTGCAAGCTACTGCTGCTGAGGTGTCAAGAGGAGGGAAGGAAAATACTTTGTCTATTACCAGCAACTTGATAAAACATCTCAAGGCGCATCATAAAGCTGAGTATACGGAGGTTGCTAATGCTACTACAAGTCCACAAAAGCGACGGACAATGTCAAGAGATGACCCCCGGGCCGTTAAAATACCGGAGGCTCTAACCCATTATGCTCGATGACCAGCCACTGTCAGTTGGAGAAGATGAAAGATTTCGCCGTCTTCTTGACGCACTCGAGCCGCGATATGATGTTTCATTAATATGTGATATGGGATATTTCAAGATGGCCACATCTGAGTGAGCGTCTGTTGCAGACTCCAGATTGCTGCATTAATTTGGGCTGCTTAAACCTCTTTAAAACCCTCACCAAAGTGCACGGATATAAGGTTATCGACTAGATTTGTTTACTGTCGTTTTAACCATTGTTAAGCCCTACTGTGGAGTTACCTGGTCTCCTGTAGTGAGGGAATTGTTTGTGCAGAGGCATGGCGGAGAAGGTCGACCTCTATTCAATCTGGCAAGCCATTCAACAAGTCAAAGTTGATATGACGGCTCATTTTGACAGTAAAATTGAGACCATCCAAACTGGTCTGATCAACATTCAGGGATCATTATCAACAATGTGTGAACAAATATCGGAGGTCCAACAGCGTGTGAGCGCTAATGAAGACAACCTCAGTGATTTGACAAAACGAGTGCAAGCGCTGGAAAAAGAGAACATCTACCTGAGGGATAAAGCCGAGGAAGCCGAGAACAGAAGCCGGTCATCCAACCTGCGGTTCATCGGTATTCCAGAGCATAAAGAAGGGGGAGACGTGATCGCCTTCATGAGCCAGCTGATTCTTCAACTTCTGGGAAAAGACAACTTTTCAGCGGCACCGGTCATTGAAAGAGCCCATCGCACTCCCACCTTCAGCTCCAACACCAGCTCCGCTCCTCCTCGACCCATCCTGGTCAAGTTTCTGCAGTTCCAGGACAAAGTGAAGATTTTACGGCTGGCCAGGATGAAAGGTGAGCTCATCCATATGGGTGCGCGTATCCATGTGTATCCTGATTTCAGCGCTGGGTTAGTGAAGAAACGGCGGCAGTTTGACGCTGTCAAAAAGTCTCTCCGTGCCGTGGACATGAAGTACTCTCTGATGTATCCTGCCAAGTTGAGAGTGATGGTGGAGGGAAAGCCAAAATTCTTCAGTTCTCCTAAAGCGGCTGAGTCCTTCTTCCAACATCTTTCCTCCCCGTCCTCATCATCTTCCTCCCCTGGATGAAGTTGTGAGTAGCGTTGCATGTCCTGAAGTTGCCAGCCTCGCAACTTATTCCGCTTGAGGGATGACTTCTTTTTTTGTTTTTTCTCTCTACTTTTCGTTCTTTCCTTCTCTCTTTTTCTTTCTCTCTCTCGCTCTCTCTCCCAGACTATTATTGACTTTTGAGACTGTCATTTGGGGTAACCCGGAGTCAGATATGGCTCGACTATGTGTTTGCCGTAAACAGACACTGAAAACTCCGTAAAGAAAGAAGCACTCAAAGCACGCAAAGTTAAAACTGTTGCAAAGACTGTGAAACTGGGTGCTTGAACGTTACTGGACAGGGGCGGAGCCACCAATGTAAAGTTATGAGGGAGTAATATAATAATATAATAGAACATTAAATGCAATAGGCTACAATTTGAGTTGGGGGGGATTAATTGTGCCAAGTGATTATTTGAATAAATTGGAAAAAAAAAAAAAAAAAAGGGAAGGTGCTTTTGTTTTGTATTGTTGGAAATTTGTTATGTCTGACTTTGTTATTGAGTTTATAGCCTAGTTTAAAACTGCATGATCTTAACAAGCTCAGTTAGCTGGTTTTTGTGTGTGAGCATGCTCATACAGGTATGCTGATGCAGGTGTGCATTCAGATGCAGCATAAATGTTTTTGTTCTGTTTAAAAAAAAAAGGGGAGAGAAAAGAAAAAAAAAAGGTATTTTTTAAATTTTATTTTATAGTATAATAAGTGCCCTCTTATTTGTAATTTTTTTCTTTCACCTATTAGTTAGGCAGCAATCTGAGTCTGTGGTAGATAGCTCAGCTATCCTGCCTCTCGTCTTTATGTGGTTGTGTGTGAGTCTTTATGTGTCTATGTGTGTATCTGTGTGTTTTGTTTGTCTGTCTGTCTGTCCAATGTGTTGCTCTTGCTCCTCACCCAATATCACTGACTACTTCCCTGTTGATCTACGTATGGAATTTGTTGTCCATGTCTGGTGTTGATTGTGACCACTCAGCCTCATCTGATGATGAGGTAGATGGGGAAACGTCCATAAGTGTTGATTGTGATAGTTTGGAACTGGAAACTTTCATTTACACGGATTATAAACAGCAAAGTATGGTGAATGAAATTGATCCTGATAATAACTTTTTTGCGAATATAAGCAATGATTGTAAGTATTATACAGATATGAAATTTAGTAGAATGATTAATACTGAAAACAAAATTTCATTTATCCATTTTAACAGCAGAAGTCTGTATACAAATTATAGTTCCATTAAAGAATACTTAGAGCAATTTGATTCACCATTTAATGTAATTGCCATGTCTGAGACCTGGTTAAATATTGAAAAAGGTACATAATTCAATATGTGTGGTTACGAAATGTTTTACACAAACAGACAACACAAAAAAGGAGGGGGTGTCGCACTCTATATTGACAAAAACTTTGACTGTAAAATCATAGAAAACATGTCACTGGCTGTGGATGAGGTATTCGAATGTGTAACAGTTGAAATTCAATTGAAAAGAAGAAAGAATATTATTATAAGCTGTATCTATAGGGCCCCGGGTTCAAATATTGATCTATTTAAAGAGTGGATGGAGAAAATGTTTTCTGTAATTAACCAAAAGGATTTGTTCATATGTGGGGATTTTAATATTGACCTTTTAAATGCTAAGAAGCATAAACCAACAGAGGAATTTGTTGATGTAATGTTTAGCATGTGTTTGTTCCCAAAAATCACCAGACCAAGCAGAATAACGTCACACAGTGCTACCTTAATAGATAACATCTTCACTAACATTTTGGATAACAATACTGTGAGTGGACTATTACTTAACGATACTAGTGATCACCTTCCGGTTTTTGTAGTGTATGATATCAAGTATAGATGGGTAAAGAACCTAGACAGATGCAAATATATAAGAGTTAAAACAGAAGAATCAATCAATGCATTGAAAACTGACCTAATTACTCAAAACTGGGAATTAATATATCAAGAAAATGACTGTGATAAAGCTTATGACTTATTTCTTGAAACTTTAAAAAAATTGTATGACAGAAATTGTCCGATTAAAAAATATGTCAAGAAACATAAGTATGTAAATCCATGGTTAACAAAAGGACTAATAAATGCTTGCAAAAAGAAAAATCTTCTATATAGAAAATTCATCAAAGTTAGAACTAAAGATGCTGAAGCCAAATATAAAATATATAAAAATAAATTAATTAATATCATTAGGAATTGTAAAAAGGATTACTATACTACATTACTTGAAAATAATAAAAGCAATATCAAGGGTTTATGGAAGGTGCTCAATACAATTATTAGAAACGGATCAAAGGAGGAGAACTATCCAGATTATTTTGTAGATAAAGACAAGACCATTAGGAACATGGACGATGTGGTGGATGGTTTTAATAAATTCTTTGTTGGGATTGGACCCGAGTTGGCACAAAAGATTACCGAAAGGGTTCCAATGGAAAATGAAAAACTAGACTACCTAATAGATCGAAATCCAGGTTCAGTGTTCCTTAATCCTGTTGATGAAAATGAAATTATGGAAATCATTAGGAGCTGTAGCAATAAAACATCAACAGATCTTCATGGGATCGACATGGCAATATTGAAAAAGGTCATAGATGGAATTTTAAAACCTTTCACGCACATCTGTAATCTGTCCTTCCAGTCAGGAAAATTCCCAAATTCAATGAAAACTGCAAAAGTAATACCATTGTTTAAATCTGGGGACAGCCATCTATTTACAAACTACAGACCAGTCTCCCTATTGCCGCAATTCTCCAAGTTACTGGAGAAGCTATTTGCTGCCAGATTAAATAGCTTTGTAGAGAAGCATAATTTGTTATCGGATAGTCAGTATGGGTTCAGAAAAAACAGATCTACTTCACATGCACTTATTGATTTAATTGAAGAAATAACCACACATTTAGACAAAGGGAGGTTCACCATTGGAGTTTTTATTGATTTGAAAAAAGCTTTTGACACCATAGATCATGATATTTTGTTAAAAAAGATGGAGAGATATGGCACTAGGGGGACTGTTTTGAACTGGCTGAGAAGCTATCTAGGTAACAGGAAACAGTCTGTCCAAATCGGCAATCATATTTCCTCAGAAAGAAATATCACTTGTGGTGTGCCTCAAGGGTCAATATTGGGGCCTTTACTCTTTATTTTGTACATAAATGACATCTGTAAAGTTTCAAAAGTTATGAAATTTGTACTTTTCGCCGATGATACCAACATGATTTGTTCTGGTGAGGGCTTGCAGCAGCTTTTACAAGAAATCACGCAGGAAATGAATAAATTGAAAAACTGGTTTGATTATAACAAATTGTCACTTAATCTAGAAAAAACAAAACTAATTTTATTTGGCAGACGTAAAGTTAACATTCCAGTGCAAATAATAATAGATAATATAAGTATCGAAAGAGTGAATCATATCACATTTCTTGGCGTGATAATTGATACAAAAATCTGCTGGAAAACTCACATTGGCTATGTATGTTCCAAGATTGCAAAGAGTGTGGGTGTTATGAGGCGATCTAGGTTCATACTTAACCAACAGTCTCTACTTATTTTATATTATTCTTTTGTTTTGCCATATTTGAGTTACTGTGTGGAAGTCTGGGGTAATGCATATAAAACCAACCTGTTGCCTCTATTTATATTTCAAAAAAGAGCCATACGAACAGTTTTCAATGTCAGGTTCAATGATCACACTAATTTACTTTTTCTTAAGGCCTCTGCGTTAAAATTTTTTGATTTGGTCAAATTGAAAACTGCTTTAATTATGTACAAAGCTAAAAACTATCTTCTGCCAAGTTTAATTCAAAAATTATTTTATGACAGGGAAGGTGGTAAAAGGTATGACTTAAGAGGAAAACTTAAATTACAACAACAAAGTGTAAGATCAACTCTTAAGAGTATGTGTGTTTCTGTTGGAGGGGTTATTCTGTGGAACAGCCTTGAAGATGAAATTAAACTTAGTCAAAGTGTCAGTCAATTTAAAAGTAAGTACAGAAAAGCAGTCTTTGAAATGTATAAAAGGGAAGAGGAGATAAACTGATGTAAAGAAATGAAATGATTGAGGGGAAGAGGGGTTTAAGGGAGTAACTTTGTGTTATGGTTGTCTTTGTTATATGTGTGTTGGTGGGGGATGGAAATTAATAAGCTTTGCTTCTGCCATCCCCTTTTCAAACAGTGTTTGTTTTGTTTTGTCATAGTGTCTGTTGTTGGTATTGTTGTTTGTTCTGTTCAATGGTGTCCTGTAACTTTCTGTTCTTGTTTTGTAGTACGAGAGTTGTGGTTTTGTTGGTTTGAAATAAATAAAAAAAAAAATGATGATGTTATATGTTTGATATTTTTTTAAATGTGAAGACAGTACCAGTGTGGAGACTTTTTATTTACACAGAAAGATTATTTTTTGTTTAAAATAGTTATTCTACTCATTTTATTTATTTTTATTTAATTTATCTGTTGCAAATAAAATCTGTCTTCCAATTCATTGCATTTTTTAATTGCATTTTTAGCCTAGTTATTTTTGTGGTAGAAGTATCATATAGGCAAGTACACAAATTAAAATACTCGTACTCGGTGTGAAAAAAAATTGTATTGTGAGTGAGACGTGCCAGGAAACGTCACCAGGGAGGGGTCCAGGACTCACCCCGACCAGAGGCCTGAGCCTCCTCATCTGGCTCCTTCCTCTCGATGTAGAGGAGCAGCAAGTCAACTCTGAGCTCCTCCTCCTGTCTCTAAGGGACAGTCCGGACTTCCTGTGGTACTAAATATGAGCCATTTTGGACTAAATGACAAAACGATGCAGAATTTCCTCCAAACTATGTCATCTTTACTTTGATCCAGCCGCTCAGTGCTGCCTGGTTACAGGTCAGTTACTGGTGCTTTCATTGACCATGGTTCATGTTGGTTCTTGCAGGGCAGGTTTTTGGTTCCTGGAGGTTCCTGTGGGGATGCAGACAGGAAGTTGAACGCACCTGACTGCCTCTGTCTCTGCAGGTTACCATGGAGAGGAACTACACCCGCTGCTGCGTGAAGAGCGACTGGTTGAGAGGACGCTACAGCCACGTACGCTCGGCCGACGAGCTGATCAACAGGAAGATGGTTCCGCTGGACGCAGAGACGTGGGGGGAGATCCTGCAGGCCGAGCTGGACCGATGACGCCGAAGTTTCTTTTACAACTGAAGCACTTCTGATTTAAACTCTAATATATGTTTTATACTTTACATTTAAAGACAAACAATTGTACATACTTTTTAAGTATTTTTTTTTTTAAGAAATCATGGAAAATGATTGGCTTTGATGTAAATACAGCTGCGATGTCATGAACCAGACGTGTGACTTGCTTTAGTTCATTCTAATGGTTGAATGTGTTTCTTGAGGTTTCAAAACATTTTATTTATTTTTTTAACCTTACACATAACATAATACAATAAACATTTCAGAAAAAAAAAACAATATAAAGAGAGGGTTGGGGAGACAGTACTTGAATATAAGCCACGTTTCCCAGCAATGTTGATGAATCTCTTCTTTAGTCTTGAGACGATAAGTTATTCTTTCCATGGAACATAATTGATCACAGTTTCCATCCATAGTTTCTGCTCAGGAGGGTCTATTGTCAGCCAGTTCTTTGTGATGGCTTTTTTAGCTGCAAGTATCAGGATTTGTGCAGGAACAAGTAGATGTCTTCTTTCCTATTATACCCTGCGGTATCAGTCCCACATATGCAAGTAGTTGCATGTCTTATCAGTCTACCCAGAGAGGAACAGAGTTTATTAAACCCCTACAGCTTGCACAGCTGCGAAAACAGGATACAGGCATTAGCTAACTTTGCTCATACCCCGACCAAAGAAATCCATATAGCTGACGTCTTGGGCCAGCTGGCCCTGCTATGGCAATGTAAAGCCGAGCTGCAGGCTGTGGAACATGCAGACCAACTTAATGAGTTGTGACAAAAACATGAACGGGAGAAAATGGCAAACCCTGATTTGCAGAAAGAGGTTGAAACTGCGAGAGGCCTGTTGAGCACGGCCCAAGCACAGATCCTGTCAGCACGTCAAAGCGACTCTGATGATGCAGCACCAGATACCTGTGGGCCAACAGGGATTGAGAGGGGGGACACACTGACCAACCAGGTAGGTGGGTTTGCCGACCCCTATGTGCAGGATGTTCCGAATGAAGGACCAGCTTCGGCAGCTGAAACCCATTCAAAACCAACAGCTAACCCTCAGCCCCCTGAATACCCTGACACCCGTTGGCATGCCAAACAGCTAGCAGCAGAAAAACACATTTCCCAGGAAAACGGGCGGTCTCAGTACGATGCCCTTGCAAATCTTAGATATGACGCGAGGGGTCGGATAGCTCCAGATAGCGCGGCCCCTAGCTTTGTAACCTGGGATGCCTACTGTGACCCCTCGGCTAGACGAATGGTTAGCGCGGAAAAATGAGTCCTGGAAGGATCTTCGGCTAGAGTGTACACTACCCGGGAGATGTTGGGTCACCTCCTGGGCTGAGTCGAATCTGTCACCAGGGCCCGTTGGCGCTTTTTCCACTAGTACCTACTCAGCCCGACTCGACTCGACTCGCCTCGCCTTTGCACTTTTGTCTAACATGCCGAGGAGATACTTTTTCTGTAACTACTCTGCTGAGGTTCTAAGCGGCTGAGTCGGCTGTATCTGACGTCATCACACTAAACGTCACCGATTGGTCAGGGGGCGGGGCCGTCGGATGTCTGAGTCAGGAGGCGGAATTCAGCGAAAGAGAGACTTGCGGCTTCTTGTTCATTTTATTCGACAGGCAATGGCAGCGCAAAAGTCTGTTTCATGATCCAACTCTGAGGTGCAGATGTTCATTAACCTGGTGGCTGAGGAGAGAATTAAAAAGGGATGTAGACGGGGGATAAGGAACGACCAGATCTACCATGAGTTGTCACTTCATAGCTGCTCGCGACTACCAACAAACTTTTCAGCAGCGCCGAGACAAACAAAATTAAGCTTGAAGTTTCTCTCACTCTCATTGTTTAACTTGATATCGAACACAAGTCACAGACCCAGCAGCACATCTATCATCTCCTCCAGGTTCTACATCTTTAGTGTTGTTGTCTTCTTCGTTTAGATCACACAATCAAATACATCACAGCAGTTTCGCTCCAACCTCATACTTCTGATCTGGTAAAAGAAACGAGGGCAAGGCGAGTCTAGTCGGGCTGAGTAGGTACTAGTGTAAAAGCGCCACAAGCAGCATGCAATTTCTTGAGCGGGAGCCCAGTCGGGGTTCCCGTTCGCTCTTAGACCCTCGGCCAAGAACACAGAGACAATGGACACCCATTCACACAGATACACTAATATTCACTCACGGACAAAGACATGGACAATCAATCTCTCACAACTCCCATCTCCCCCAGGAGGCCCGGCCCAGCCCACCAGCTGCCCCCTTCCCAACCTGATCTCACAAAAATCCGTGAAATGCCCACGACCTCTCACCACTATTTTCCGTGGTACCAACACGGAAACTGGTAAAATTACGTGTGGGCACCACGGATATTGTACCATGCAAAGTCAATGGGATCCGTGGTCGTGATATATACACGGATTATGACATTATTATTATTTATATATTATTCTTTGTTATAGTGGCTAAATTATGCGTTTTTGTCGCGCAAGGTACGGTTTTTTACTGTCAGTTTGTAAAAACATGTTTTTAACGCTGTTTTAGCAGTATTTTAATGAGGTTTTAATCTGAGCACCACGGATATAGTACTATGCAAAGTCAATGGGGGCGTGGTCGTGATATATACACGAATTATGACATTATTATTATTTATATATTATTCTTTGTTATAGTGGCTAAATTATGCGTTTTTGGCGCGCAACGTACTGTTTTTTAATGTCAGTTTGTAAAAGCCCGTTTTTAACGCTGTTTTAGCAGTGTTTTAATGAGGTTTTAATCTGAGCACCACGGATATAGTACTATGCAAAGTCAATGGGGGCGTGGTCGTGATATATACACGAATTATGACATTATTATTATTTATATATTATTCTTTGTTATAGTGGCTAAATTATGCGTTTTTGTCGCGCAACGTACTGTTTTTTAATGTCAGTTTGTAAAAGCCCGTTTTTAACGCTGTTTTAGCAGTGTTTTAATGAGGTTTTAATCTGAGCACCACGGATATAGTACTATGCAAAGTCAATGGGGGCGTGGTCGTGATATATACACGAATTATGACATTATTATTATTTATATATTATTCTTTGTTATAGTGGCTAAATTATGCGTTTTTGGCGCGCAAGGTACGGTTTTTACTGCCAGTTTGTAAAAACATTTTTTTAACGCTGTTTTAAGAAGAGACAGGCGATATTTAAAGTTTCTCCCATTTCGTCAACCACAGGGGATTCCCTGGGCGTCCCCTCTACGTCATAGAGTGACGAGGGGGGATCCTGATCACGTGACGGATCCCCCCGAATAATAATGATAATGCTAATGATAATAGTAATATTAATAATAATAATAATAATAATAAGAAGAAGAAGAAGAAGAAGAAGAAGAAGAATATTATTATTATTATTAATATTACTATTATCATTAGCATTATCATTATTATTCGGGGGGATCCGTCACGTGATCAGGATCCCCCCCTCGTCACTCTATGACGTAGAGGGGACGCCCAGGGAATCCCCTGTGGTTGACGAAATGGGAGAAACTTTAAATATCGCCTGTCTCTTCTTAAAACAGCGTTAAAAACATGTTTTTACAAACTGGCAGTAAAAACCGTACCTTGCGCGCCAAAAACGCATAATTTAGCCACTATAACAAAGAATAATATATAAATAATAATAATGTCATAAAACGTGTATATATCACGACCACGCCTCCCATTGACTTTGCATAGTACTATATCCGTGGTGGTCAGATTAAAACCTCATTAAAACACTGCTAAAACAGCGTTAAAAACATGTTTTTACAAACTGACAGTAAAAAACCGTACCTTGCGCAACAAAAACGCATAATTTAGCCACTTTAACAAAGAATAATATATAAATAATAATAATGTCATAATTCGTGTATATATCACGACCACGCCCCCATTGACTTTGCATAGTACTATATCCGTGGTGCTCAGATTAAAACCTCATTAAAACACTGCTAAAACAGCGTTAAAAACGGGCTTTTACAAACTGACATTAAAAAACAGTACGTTGCGCGACAAAAACGCATAATTTAGCCACTATAACAAAGAATAATATATGAATAATAATAATGTCATAATTCGTGTATATATCACGACCACGCCCCCATTGACTTTGCATAGTACTATATCCGTGGTGCTCAGATTAAAACCTCATAAAAACACTGCTAAAACAGCGTTAAAAACGGGCTTTTACAAACTGACATTAAAAAACAGTACGTTGCGCGCCAAAAACGCATAATTTAGCCACTATAACAAAGAATAATATATAAATAATAATAATGTCATAATTCGTGTATATATCACGACCACGCCCCCATTGACTTTGCATAGTACTATATCCGTGGTGCTCAGATTAAAACCTCATTAAAACACTGCTAAAACAGCGTTAAAAACGGGCTTTTACAAACTGACATTAAAAAACAGTACGTTGCGCGACAAAAACGCATAATTTAGCCACTATAACAAAGAATAATATATAAATAATAATAATGTCATAATTCGTGTATATATCACGACCACGCCCCCATTGACTTTGCATAGTACTATATCCGTGGTGCTCAGATTAAAACCTCATTAAAACACTGCTAAAACAGCGTTAAAAACGGGCTTTTACAAACTGACATTAAAAAACAGTACGTTGCGCGCCAAAAACGCATAATTTAGCCACTATAACAAAGAATAATATATAAATAATAATAATGTCATAATTCGTGTATATATCACGACCACGCCCCCATTGACTTTGCATAGTACTATATCCGTGGTGCTCAGATTAAAACCTCATTAAAACACTGCTAAAACAGCATTAAAAACATGTTTTTACAAACTGACAGTAAAAAACCGTACCTTGCGCGACAAAAACGCATAATTTAGCCACTATAACAAAGAATAATATATAAATAATAATAATGTCATAATCCGTGTATATATCACGACCACGGATCCCATTGACTTTGCATGGTACAATATCCGTGGTGCCCACACGTAATTTTACCAGTTTCCGTGTTGGTACCACGGAAAATAGTGGTGAGAGGTCGTGGGCATTTCACGGATTTTTGTGAGATCAGGTTGCCCCTTCCCCAGGCAGTACGGTGAGCCCATACCTGGGTCCGGCTATCAGTCCTTCCCATGCTCCCCCTGCCCCCATTTTCAAATCTGTATCATGATCCAATTATAATCAAAGGTTGGAATAAAACATTTCTCCAACTTCACACTAACTTCAGGTGTTTCTGTCACTAGTAATGAATGAACCATTCAGAGAACAGGACGTAGTACAGCGCTTATCTCCGCCACTTTTATATTGGTGGATTTGTGGAAGACGAATGATTTTAAATCAAAGAGTGTTTTTTTCTGTATTTGTTAGGACTGAACGATATTCTGAGTTATTGTGAATGAGTTGAATAAAGTTCTGTTTTGTTTCGCTTTTTATATTTTATCATGCATCTTATAACCCGGTGCGGCTTATGTGTAAAAATAGACCCTTTCATTGATATTGGGCCTTACAATGAGTTGCGCCTAATGGTCTGCAAAATACGGGATGTCCCTTAAACCCTTGGCATTGAGATACTATAGACAAGGACGAGGTTGGATCGAAAATGAAGAAAATAAGAGCATCACACTTTCAATTCCGGAGCGTATAACTTGGTGAAAGGCTACAAGATCAATTTGATTATTCAAGGAACAGAGTACAAAAATGCCTGTTTGGTCCCCCAAAAACTGGAGTCCCGTATTAGAGGTTTTGTTGCTGCACAGTGAACTGATGTGAGTTAGTAAGTTAGTAAGAGTTTTCGGGAGGGTGCAGACGGCAACGACAGATAACATCAGGTAAAACAGGCATCATAAAAGTCACGTGACAGTAATCAGGTGGTAAGAGCAGAACTGTAGGAGGAGCAGCAGAACTGGAAACACAGGAAAACGTCCACGTCACATGGTTGAGTGAATCAGAAGGTTTGTCAGAGCGACAGAAGAGCTGCAGCAGAGACTAAACCTGTCTGATTCTGGGTTTTTGAGTAAATTCAGACTTCAGAGTTTTTTCTCAACAACTCAGCAGAGAATCTGGAGACACTGGTGAGTACAGAAGAAAACATTTACTGTGTTTCTGTCAGCGGGACGACAAAACTTTGTAAAATCTGTATAC
This sequence comes from Cololabis saira, assembly GCF_033807715.1. Taxonomy (NCBI): domain Eukaryota; kingdom Metazoa; phylum Chordata; class Actinopteri; order Beloniformes; family Belonidae; genus Cololabis; species Cololabis saira. The sequence goes on from NC_084587.1 coordinate 41,790,652, forward strand.
TAAATGTTATTCTGGAAAACTCAATCTGACTCTGGTCAAAAAACAGGGACGTTTAGAAGAAAATGATTCACATGAAATAGTTCATTATTAGTCGTGAATAATCTAAACTTGTGTTGATGAAACGTTCCTCCTTTTACTGTCAGACGGGTGTTGTCTCTGAGGATTCATGACATTCTTTGTTCCGTCTTCTCTCTTGTTGTTTTTCTCTTCTTCATTTCCTTATTGCAGATTTGATGTTTCACACTTTCACTATTGTTTCCAGAGATCCAACATGTCTGCTGGCAGCAACCTGAGATCTGCAGATCAGTTCCTGTGCTCCATCTGTCTGGATGTGTTCACTGATCCAGTCAGCACACCATGTGGACACAACTTCTGTAAAACCTGCATCACTCATTTCTGGGATGATAATGTTCTCTACAAGTGTCCCATGTGTCAAAAGATGTTCAGTACAAGACCTGACCTGGAAGTCAACACCTTCATCAGAGAGATGGTTTCTGAGTTCAGACGTGAAGCTCAACAGAAATCCAGCAGCAGCAGCTCAGAGCAACAAGCTGCAGAACCAGGAGAAGTTCCCTGTGACGTCTGCACTGGAACCAGACTGAAGGCCCTGAAGTCCTGCCTGGTGTGTCTGCTGTCCTACTGTGAGACTCACCTGGAGCCTCATCTGACAGCTTCACGTCTGAAAAGACATCAGCTGGTGGAGCCTGTGGAGAACCTGGAGGACAGGATTTGTACGAAGCACGATAAACCTCTGGAGCTGTTCTGTAAGACCGACCAGACATGTGTCTGCATGCTCTGCTCTGTTTTAGACCACAAGAATCATGAGTTTGTTCCTCTGAGAGAAGAATATGAAGGAAAGAAGGCGGATCTGGAGAAGACAGAGGCTGAGATTCAGCAGATGATCCAGAAGAGACGACTGAAGATTCAGGAGACCAAAGAGTCTCTGAAGATCAGTAACGATGCTGCAGACAGAGAGAAAGCAGAAGGTGTTCAGGTCTTCACTGATCTGAAGGAGTCTGTTGAGAGACGTCTGAAGGAGTTCATGAAGGAGATGGAAGACAAACAGAAAACTGCAGAGAAACAGGCTGAAGACTTCATCAAAGATCTGGAACAGGAAATCTGTGAACTGAAGAAGAGGAGATCTGAGGTGGAGCAGCTCTCACGCTCTGAAGATCACCTCCACCTCCTCCAAAGATTCTCATCCCTGAAAGATGCTCCACCTACCAAGAACTGGACAGAGGTCAGAGTCTATCCACCTCCATATGAGGGGACTGTGGTGAGAGCTGTGGACCAGCTGGAGAAGAACCTCAGAGAGAAGATAAAGAAGCTGCTTGAAGCTGAGCTGAGGAGGATCCAGCAGTTTGAAGCTGATGTGACTCTTGATCCTGATACAGCACATCCTGTACTCATCCTGTCTGAAGATGGAAAACAAGTGTATGATGGTAATGTGATGAAGAATCTTCCAGATAATCCAGAGAGATTCTCTCCATGTGTTTGTGTTTTAGGAAAACAGAGTTTCTCTTCAGGCAGATTTTACTTTGAGGTTCAGGTTAAAGGAAAGACTAAATGGACTGTAGGAGTGGCCAGAGAGTCGATCAACAGGAAGGGAATAATCACAACGAGTCCTCAGGATGGTAACTGGACTGTTTGTCTGAGAAATGTAAACGAGTACAACGCTTCTGCTGGTCCTCCAGTCCGTCTCCATCTCAATTCTCCTCCTGAGAAGTTGGGGGTGTTTGTGGATTATGAGGAGGGTCTGGTCTCATTTCATGATGTAGATACTGCAGCACTTATCTACTCCTTTACTGGCTGCTCCTTCAGGGAGAAACTACACCCGTTCTTCAGTCCTGAACCCAATGATGGAGGTGAAAACTCTGCTCCTCTGATCATCTGTCCTGTCAATCAAACTGTCTGATCTTTGATGTAATGAATCTTCATCAATTCTGAATGTTCATGTGAATGAGTAAATATTCACTCTGATTGATGGAAACAAATGTTCAAGTTCCCTCCAAAGTTTTTTCATCTCATTTTGTATGATTGATCATATTATTACGTTTATATGTTGTATGTTTTTATTCCTCCTCTTTTTAAAGGAAGATTTGAGATTTTCCAGTCAAATGTAACATCATGTGATCTAAGTGTAACATCTGTCTGCAAGTGTGAATGATCCTACAATCTCTGATGATGGAAAGATTGAAAACTGCTGGATTGTTGAAGTTTTTCCTGAATAAAGCTGAACTCTGTAATCTGTGTTTGTCTCTGGTGTTACAGTCTTGATTTTGAAAAGCTCAATTTTAAGTTGCTTTTAAAGTAGGTGAGTGTTTGTTTGATTTACCAAATGTAATCAGATTACAATGCTGATTCATTCTGTTAGATAGTTGGTCTTGCAGGGGTTCAAACCTGAATAAATATCAACTCTTTTGGCAAGAAATTCATGTTAAAACAGTGATGGACATTTATTTAATGAGAGTAACCAGTAACCATGTTTTTTTGACAAATCTTCATTCAGTAAAAGAGCACACTGGGAGCGGAGAAGTCATGATGTTGGGCTTTCGTTTTCTGAATCAACTTGAAGGCATCAATGAAGCTCCACACTAATTACTGATCCCTTTCAGTTGTGCCGTTTCCTCCTGAAGCAGCAGTCTCACCTCTCCTGGTGCCAGAACGTCAACGTTCTTAACCTGTGCATCCAGCTGTGTGATCTCTTTATTCTCAGACCTGTTTCCGTCCCTGGTGTTTCCTGCCTCCTCCTCGTTAGTAAGTCTTTATTGCTCCTGTTTTTCTCTGTTTTGTATGGGCAAAGGACTGTCTCTTGGACTGTGTTTGGATTCTGGACTGAACTAGTTTAGGTAGGATCTCTTCTTCCATAGTTGGAATAAAACCGGACCTTGATAACTGCTTTTCTGAAGTTTCTGGAACATCGCACCAAAACCCCGATCTGGGGCCGGATTCACCAATATGTTCTTAAAATCTTAAGAAATGTCTTAAGATCTAAAATTAAGAAGTTCATAAGAAAGTTCTTAAGTGCAATTCCTCAATATTTTCTTAAGAACCATCTTAAGAACTGTAATTTCTTACGAATTTCTTATTTTTCTACTTAAGAACTTCTTAAAATATGGCTGTATCCGAAATCACTCAATAAATTCAGTAGTTGCTCCAGCAGACCGTTCAGCAGTAGCAGCCAAGTATCCCAGAATGCAATCAAAAAAGGGAGTCCAAGGCACTCTTCTTGTGGAAAAATATAAAAAGCCTTTATTGAAACATGGCTATTTAGTATAAAAACATGGGAGCAGAGACCCACGCGTTTCGGCGCAAGCCTTCTTCAGGGTACTGCTCAAACAGGAATTCCTAATTATATACACCTGCCCTGCACAGGTAGGAAGTCACATGAACCATTTCCCAGGTAAACATTACATACAAGGGCCACTAGGTGGCCACGCAGGTGTCAAAAGCCAGTGAATGGCCAGGTAGAGAGAAGAGAAGAAAAATAAAATAAAAAATACATGCAAGAGCCACTAGATGGCCATACAGGTGTCACAAGCCAGTGTGTTGTTTTTTCCCCCAAAACCAAAGAGCACCTTCAAGATTCTTTCTTAACAATTCCCTGAGCACTTCAGATTTTCTCTTCACTTGATATCCCAGAATGCATTTTGCACCAAAACGACAGCGGAAGCCGAGAGCTAGAATCTGTTTTATTTCCGCTGTAGCGCTGTTAATATGCCACTTTATTAAGTTTTAATATTTTTTCAGGCGTAAAAGTAACCGTTAAGATCCCCAACCTGGGCTCAGTTTATCCAAATAACGCCTGTTGAGAAATTTGCTCCGACGTTTTCGGGGATGAGAAGAGCCGCCGGCCCGGCAGCAGCAATAGCTGACGGCCGGGGGGAAAAGACGTGATCGCCGGATCAAGCTACGCCGTCGTCCCGGGGAGAAACTGATCCAATGAACTGACCTGCAGCTCTGTGGAGAATTGTCGCTGGCTGAAATAAATCATTTAGGAAGATAAATGTTGGTTTAATAGATGAAATCTAACAGTTGTAGCTGCCATATTAGTTTGTCTGAATATAAAGGAAAGCTTCATGTTTTTACTGGAGCACCAGAAGCAGCTGCTGTTCTGTCTGAACATCAGAGCCGTCACAATTTTAATAAATGTATTAAAATGAACATGTCAGTCTATTGAATTTAATTGAATTTTATTAAGCTACATATGTTTGGGTTTTTATTTAGTGCACCTTTACGTAGTTGGTATACAAAAGTATATATATTATTCATTATATTATTATTAATTTCATTATATTTAGTCGATTCACCTGAAGCGAGACTTCACTATACCGATGCATCGCTCCACAATATTGCGGATCTTTGTTTGTGCATGTGCAAATGTGTTGAAAAAGGTGATATTAGAGTCTTACCTTTTCACAGACGAAATCTTAAGACGGGTCAAGGTTGTCTTAAAGTTAAGAAAAAAGTTAAGAACAAATTTGAGAACTTTTATTTCAAGAATACAATTTCTTCTTAAGTTTTTTCTTAAGAAGAAACAGAAAGTTGAGAAAATACTTAAGAACTTTTTTGGAGAATTTGACTTCTTCTCTTTTTTCTTCTTAAGACTGAACTTAAAAGGAGCTTGAGGCTCCGTTTAAGAAATGAGACTCTATAGCGCCACCCTTCACCACGACGGCCGTTGGGGGTACTGCAGCCAACAGTGAAGCCGGCACGGGAGAACGGGGAGAACGCACATGCAGCGTCATGTGACGTCACATCCGCAGCCCAGCGCGGGAAATTCGGGACCGAATTGCAGCACATTTTGCAGCAACAGCCTGTTCAAGGCAAAGGAGAGATACACTAGAGGAAACATTCTTTTGGGTTTGGAACGCTTCATCTGACATTATTACTAGAAAACTTAAAATGTATACAGATTTTTTTCATAAATTCTGCCTCAATCCGGCCTCAAGCTCCTTTAAGAAAAAAATGACATTTAAGAAGATTTTTTTTTCTTAAGAATGTTTTGTGAATCCGGCCCCTGTCTTTCTTCATTCTCCAGTGGATCTGCTGCTCACTACCTACCACCTGAAGACCCATACACTGTTTTTCCAGAGACTGAAGCTGCTTCTGCTGCCCTTGACATCAGTTTGCTAAGACGCTATAATAAAAAGTGTAAAGATTATCAGTCCCATTTTTGTAATGATGTATTGACTAATGAACAACTCATTCTTCCAACAACTTTTTGCAGAAGAATTTCAGATTCTTTTGTGAATGACGAGGCTTTTCAATAATAATTTATTCAGCTTCCAGTCCTGCCACATATTCCAATCAGCCATTCAAATGCAAAAAAGGTTTGCTAAATTATATAATTTATAAAAGATTGTTTTCAAAAGTCTGGTTCAGCATTCAATCCTGCATTTTCTAAGAACATGCAGCCTTTTTCTAGTTAATTAATCTGGTCATCAACACTGTTTTCTTCTCAGTAAGAATGAGAGTTCATTGTATTTGATGTGTTGGACGTCTGTGTTCCTCACGACCCGTCACTGATGTGTGTTCACATCCTCACGACACAAACAGAAAACTCATCAGTTTACTTTGTTTTGATATTTTTATTAGGGGGTAAGGCACAGTTGAACAGGAATAAACAAAAAAAGATATACAGTCTACCTCCTTTTTTTTTTTTTTGGATTAAGAACAGAACAAAAAATCCACACAAAACAATGACAAATACACGAAAATTATTATATTCTTATATATAAGTAGTATTTAAGCTAAACAGTATGAATTAAAAAAATAGATGAATAAAAAGGGGGAAAAAAAAACCCCAAAAACAAAAGAAAAGTAAATAAAAAGATAAATAAAAAGGAGGAAGAAAGAGAGAAATGAGAGAAGAGAGGGAGGGGGGGGATCCGTCAATCAGGAGGCAGGGACTGGAGAGAGTGGAAGAATGTAAGAAAGGGAAGCCACTTATTATAAAATTTGTTGCAACTACCCTTCAGTGAATATTTAATCTTTTCCAGCTTCAGAAAAAACATGGTGTCGTTGAGCCACTGGGTACTAGAAGGAGCCTTAGTCGACTTCCAGTGGAGAAGAAGGTGGCGTCTTGCCAGTAAGGAAGTAAAAGCCAAAATATCTATTTGGTTTGAAGTAAACCGGCCATGGTCCTCTGGGAGCCCGAATATGGCAACATGGGGGGAGACTTTTATATTCACCGAGAGTATTTTTGACATGGTGTCAAAATAATTCCACCAAAAGCGAGAAAGTAGTGGGCAAGAGTAAAACATATGAGTTAAATTGCAGGACGAGGCATGACATTTGTCGCATTCGTCAGTGACACTGGGATAGATCTGTGAGAGTCGAGCTTTAGAAAAGTGGACTCTAAACAGTACTTTAAACTGTATAAGTGTAAGACGAGCGCAGGATGAACTTGTGTAAATTTTTTTAAGAGCAGCGTCCCACCAGTCATCCTCCAAATTTAGATCCAGTTCATCTTCCCAGACAGCCCTAACTTTAATAACTGGAGAGAGATCGAAAGACAGAAGGTCATCGTAAACCTTAGAGATCAGTGATTTTTGAAGTGGATCATGGTTTAAAAGCACCTCCCACTGTAGAGTCGGCGGAGAGGATGGAAAAACTGGAAACAAAGCTTTAGCGCAGTGTCTAATCTGAAAGTATCGAAAGAGATGAGAAGGCGGGAGATTAAATTCACCTGAGAGATCTGCAAAGCTGCGAAAGATACCATCCTTGTAAAGATCTCCAAAACTTTTCAGGCCCTTATTATGCCATATGAGAAAGGTTGAATCTGTAAGCGGAGGTCGAAATAAATGATTGTTCAGTAATGGAGCTAAAGTAGATGCTGACTTAAATTTGAAGTGTTTCCTAAATTGATACCAAATTTTAAGTGTGGAGTGAACCACTTGATTATTTGTAAAGACAGAGAGGTTGGATGGAATAGATGAGGTAAGTAGAGCAGGTAAAGAGGATGAAATGCATGACTGTGCCTCCAATTTACACCATGGCATATTCACCGATTTGAACCAAAATGAAATTTTTTGAATATGTGCTGCCCAATAATACAGTTGGAAATTGGGAAGTGCCAGTCCGCCATTGAATTTACATCTCTGAAGTGTGGATTTGCGGATTCTAGGAGCCTTCCCACACCATAAGAAGTCAGAAATAGTTTGATCAATTATTTAAAAAAAGTGTTTTGGTAAGAAAAGTGGAAGACAATGGAACAGAAATAGAAATTTGGGCAAAATATTCATTTTAACTGCGTTAATTCTTCCAATTAACGAAAGAGGTAAGCTTTTCCATCTATGGAGGTCAGATTTAATTGTAGACATTAAAGGTGAGAGATTAGCAGAAAAAAGAGAGCTTAACGTTCTGGTTACGTTGATCCCAAGATACCTAAAGCCGGAAGGACTAATCTTAAAAGGGATATCTGACTGTACGAGCTGTGTTGCTGAGTCATTAATGGGATAGCATTCACTTTTAGATACGTTCACTTTATAGCCTGAGAAAGACCCGAATCTCTGGAAAGCAGATAAAATTGAAGGAATGGAGAGGACAGGATCCGAGACATATAACAGTAAGTCATCAGCGTAAAGTGACAGCTTATATTCTGTTCCCAATCGGGAGATCCCAGTAAAAGTGGGGGAGGACCTCAGAAAGATTGACAGGGGCTCTATAGCTAGTGCGAATAATAGGGGAGAGAGGGGACACCCCTGTCTGGTGCCACGGGCTAGAGTAAAAAAATTGGACTGAATGCCATTAGTGGAAACGCTTGCTTGTGGAGACGTGTAAAGGAGACGTATCAAAGAAATGAACCCATTCCCCAGCCCAAACTTCTTCAGTACAGTAAATAAATAGTCCCATTCAATCCTATCAAATGCCTTTTCAGCATCGACCGAGATTACGACTTCAGGTGTTGTGGTGACAGTTTTAGAGTGAATAATATTTAAAAGTGTCCGCACATTAAAGAATAACTGTCGCCCCTTAACAAATCCTGTCTGTTCGTTTGAGACAATAGTTGGCACAATGTTCTCCAAGCGATAAGCCAAGGCTTTAGCAAGGATCTTAGCATCTACATTTATTAACGAAAGAGGTCTGTATGAGCCGCAGAGAGTTGGATCCTTATCTTTTTTTAAGAGGAGACTTATGGAGGCTTGCCTTAAAGTGGGAGGGAGAGTGCCATGTTCCAGTGATTCCTTATAAACAGCATGCAATAAAGGGGACAATTTATCCTGAAATTTCTTAAAAAATTCCACTGGAAATCCATCAGGGCCAGGAGTTTTGTTATTTTGCATACTTCTCACAGCGAGATTAATTTCTTCTACCGTTAATGGCGAGTCAAGATTTTTAGCAGCATCGGAGCCTATAACAGGAAAGTTGAGGCTATCTAAAAATGAATTCAATTCAGTGGAGCCAGATGGAGATTCAGACGTATATAAAGAGGATAAAATGAGTGAAAGACAGAATTAATGGCGGTGGGATCCTGATGCAATGAGCCTGATGAATCTTTTATCTGAAGGATCATACGTGAGGCTGCCTGGCGACGTAACTGATGAGCCATGAGCCGACTTGCCTTGTCTCCATGTTCATAATATACGGAGCGTGATCGTAAGAGAAGTCGCTCTGCGTCATTAGTGGTAAGGAGATCAAATTCAGTCTGTAAATCGACACGTTGCTTAAGAAAACTGGGAGAGGGGCAAGTAGCAAGTTGTTGGTCCAATTTTGTGATCTTAATAGAGAGTTCTTGTAATTTGGCTTTCCGGGACTTATTCAAGTGAGCAGAGAAGGAGATAATTTGTCCCCGCAAATATGCTTTTAATGATTCCCACAGCAGTGAAGATGAAATTGGTTCCATATCATTTTGATTTATAGAGATGTAATCATCAATTTTAGTTGTAATAAAATTGGTGAACTTATCATCTGAGAGAAGTAATGTATTGAACCTCCAAGATGTTGAGTAGCGTGGCTGTGAAGAGAACTGAATATCCAAAGAAAGAGGAGCGTGGTCGGAGATCACAATAGGATGATAATCAACAGACAGTACTTTGGGAATTAGTTTAGCATCAATAAAATAATAATCAATCCGAGAGAAAGATTGATGCATCTGAGAAAAGAAGGAATATTTTTTGGTACAAGGGTTATAAAATCTCCAAGGATCGGTGCAACCGTTCTTGGACACAAAATCTGAAAGAGACCTCGACATTGAAGAAGGAGTCAGATTTCGTGGGCTGGAGCGGTCTAGTTTGGGGTCAATTACGCAGTTCATATCCCCGCCAATTATAAGAAGACTGTCGTTCAATGAGGGGAGACATTCAAAAAGCTTGTTCATAAAGTGTGGGTTGTCAAAATTGGGGGCATATATATTAACTAATAATATGGGAATATGAAATAGCGTACCCGCCACAATTAAGTATCTGCCGTTTTTGTCTGAAATCACCTTAGAAGCTGAAAACTGCATTGACTTACCAATTAATATAGCAACCCCCCTGGCTTTAGAGTTGAAATCAGAGTGAAACACCTCAGAAACCCAGGGACATTCAAGTCTGACCTGGTCTTTGGTGCGCATGTGGGTTTCCTGAAGGAACACTAAGTCAGCTTTAAGACGTCTCAGGTGAGCAAATATTCTCGATCTCTTAATTGGACTCCCCATGCCTTTAATATTCCAGCTCAACAACCTCACAGAAGTACCAGTATTAGTGGCCATATGTTAAATTCCTAAAGATAGAGATGTACCGAATGCGGATCCCCAAGGAAGGAAAGGAAAGAAAGGGTTGGAGGGAGGAAAGAAAGAAAGAAAGAAAGAAAGAGGAAAGAAGAGAAAAAAAAGGGGGAGAAAAAAAATAAATGAATAAATGAAAAAGGGGGAAAATTGAAAACAACAACAAACTTAACCTACTGAACCCCCCACCCCCCACCCCCCAATTGCACTTACAACGACCCCATCCCCAAACGATGGAGAACCCAGTGCAAACTCCAGAAGGAGTCAGATCCCTGAAAAGAACACTTACGGCTTTAAGCATAACTAACAAGATAATAAATAACAAGCTTCGTGTTGAGCTCCTGCAAGCCCAGCAACATTAACAGAGAGGTACAACCAATCACGACCAAGTTAAACTGAAAACCACATACCGTGTATATATGGGAGAAAAAGAAAAGAAAAAAAAAAAAAAAAAAAACCGACACTGATGAACTGAAAAAAGTTCAACTAGACTTTGAGCGACGTGATGAAAGCGCTGGCCTCCTCTGCCGACCTGAACTCCCTCTCTGCGCCGTTGTGAGTGATGCGGAGGCGGCCGGGGTACAGCAGACCGTAGCGGATCCCCGGGATCTCGCGGAGCCGGCGGCGGACGTCATTAAAGGCGGCTCGGGCACGGGCCGTCTTCTGGGTGTGGTCGGGAAAGACAGAAAAAGTCAACTCTCCACACGTAATCCGTTGCTGAGCCCTGGCTCGGCGCAATATATCCACACAGTCTGTATGATAGTGCAGACGGGCGATGATGGGACGAGGGCGCTCTCCGGTTTTCGGCTTCGGCTGGAGGGTGCGGTGCGCCCGGTCCAGGAGAGGCTCCTTCTCCAGGCTGAAAGCCTCCTTGAGCAGAGAGGGAATATCCGTAACAGCAGAAGAGGTGGAAAAATCTTCAGGAATTCCCACGATCCGTATGTTATTGCGCCGGGATCTCGCCTCCAGATCCTCGCTTTTATTATCCAGTCTTATCAGCTCAGTTGACAGATGCTCCACTTTAGCCTGTAAGGTTGTGATGTCATCGGTGCAGGATGAAAGAGATGTTTCCATTTCAACCACGGTGTTCTTCAGAGCGCGCACATCAGACTGGATGTTTGTAATGCTTTTTGATAATTCCGACTTCACCGCTTGCAGCTCAGTCTTGATGCTCGACAGGTTCTCATTTAAAGCAGCCTGAAGCTCCGCTCTAAAAACAGCCGCCATCTCAACGCGGAGTGATGCGAGCAGCTCGGCCTTAAAGTCATGAAGGAGCGGCCCCGGCGGCCTCGGCCAGGCTGGACGGGGGGTCACCACGAGGCGGGGATGCGGTGTGCGGAGAGGGCCGCGGCGGTGGTGCGGATGGTTTGAGTTTTGGAGGCATTTTGGTCGGCAAAAATACGGGGCCAAAGTAGAATAATGAAGGTCGGGAAAAATAAACCGAAGGAAGATGAAAAAGCTGTACCAAAAATAGATATTTTTAAAAGGTTGTTGCAGGAGCTCAAAAAAACACGTCCTAGTCCATTAGTCGCTACACCGGAAGCATCATCAGTTTACTTTGGATTAAGGATGTATTCATTTTATGGCAGAAATTACATCACATGTGGTTTTCTTTCTTTCTAAATTGTAAGTGTTCAAAAACGTCTTGATTTTCAAATTCCTCTTTATGTTAGGAGATATTGGAACATATTTTGGTGTATAAAAGTGAGTTTCACTACTTTATAGTTGGAAGCTGTCACATCCCCTCCAGCTCCATACCTGCCTCACTCACCTGCTAGCTCCGCCTCCTCATGTCACCATGGTGTCTCCAGCCTTCCACACCTGTTCCGCATCTGCAATCAGTCCTGGGCTGCTACTTAAACACTCCACTCCCAGCCAGTCACTGCCAGACTGTTCTTGTGTCGTGCCTAACTTTCCAGTGTTTTTCCCTGGACTGATCACCTGTTGCTGACCCTGCGTGTCCCCGACATCTTCGTCTGTCTCCGTCCTGGTAATCATCTCAGACTTCTGTCCCTGACCACGCGTTCTGCCTGAGCGTCTCTGGTTTCTGTTTCCCTGCTCCCTGGGCTACCTGGAGATTCCTCTGACTGACCAATGTTTTCAGTTCCTGTGTTCGACTTCCAGATCTACTCAGCGTTCACAGCAGCTGTTTTCTGGTATTCACTCTCCTGCCACTCTGAGCGTTACCACGATCCTGAGGACTGAACTCGGCTCTACTGACTGCTGTGAGGTTGGCTTTAATAAAGACTTTTACTGAACACACTGACATTGTACTGCATTTGGGTCCACCATACACTCTTCAGAAACTGTCAACTTGACAGTTCAGTTCCAAGGTTTGGCTGCACATTTCCAGATATCAACATAACCAGGAGAATCTACCATCTGTGTTTCACAAAAGTCAGTCTTTGTTAAAAACCACTTCTGGAGGATGAATCATACTCCATAAAATAATTATCATAGATTTTAAAACAAGTAATTCTTTTTAAATCTGAAGACGTGAGTACTGTTGTATTAAAGTAGAGATATTCAACCTGTATGATTCAATTTTATTTATACAGTGTCTATTACAACAGAAGTTGTCTGTAGACGCTTTCCAGAGACCCAGAACACGACCGTGTGTATGAGAACTTGTTTTTAGCAGGAGAACTGTTCCTTTGATCTGGCGTGACAAGTCATTTTCATTAAGTCACAGCAGTTAGCAGTTATTAAAAACCAGAACTTGTAACTGAAAGAGACAACTGCTGGAGGTGCTGGAAGGCTTTAACTGCTAGTGGTACCCGGAACAGATCATACCAGATACAACTGCTGCTAAAATCAGCAGGGCAAACCAAGTTTGAAGCTAATGCTAGCAGTAACAGCCTCAGTTGAGGATAGTGACTGTGTTAATTATTCATCACATAGTTGCAAATTCTGCATATTCATACTTATGTGTACATAAAAATGTCTTAACAGGTAGAAACACACTCCTCATATATTTGGTTATTATTCTGAAGTAATGAACTATTTGATGGTAGGCTATGATGGGTGTGAAGCTAAAGCTGCAGTACCATAGAGGAAACAAAGGTGGCTGGAAATTAGCATTTGATATCCAATTAATTTAGTTTTTTTGACTTTCCTCTGCTATTGGAGGGGTGGAGGGGTATATTTCTGTTGCCCTGGTAACTCTGCAGAAATGACTGGGGTTTATGGCATTATGGGTTTTGGGGAAGTCGGGACCTTTTTCTAGATGTGTGCACTCTGTGTTTTATTGTGATCATTACCCAGTAAACTTCAGTTGGACTGCTGTTCCGCTGTAGTGTCTCTTTAGTTCTCCTCTCTCTGTTTTTCATGCTCTTTTCTATCTCTTTTTTCCTGCTCTAACCCAACTGTTCTTCAAAAGGATGGTCCCATCTTATGATCCAGGTCCTGATCAAGGTCTCTTCCCTCTGAAAGGAGAGTTTTTTTTGTTGCCACTGTTTCTTGTCATATTTATTCAGGGGTCATGTTTTGGGTCTCTGAAAGCCGCATAGAGGAAGTTTATATTGTAATAGATTATATAAATAAACAATGAAGTGAATTGAATTCAATTGGTCTGAAGCTAGATGAAAAACTGTTATGTAGTCGGATGAATCAACTTTTCAAATTCTTTTTTGGTCACTGTGTCCTGCAGAATACAGAGGCAACAAACCATCCATCTTGTTATCAGCTTAGTTGAAAAGCATCACTGACTACGTTTACATGCAGTCAATAACCCTTTTCTAACTGGAATATTAGCAATAACCCGGTTGCGCACGGCCATGTAAACACCAATAACCCCTTTGAATAAGCGGAATTTGCTCATATTCCAGTTTTTAAAAACCCAAATATGACCCCTGGTTTACTCCTTTTCTAACCCGAATATTTGGTCATGTATACGCCTAACTAGGGATGCCCCGATACCGATACTGGTATCGGTATCGGGGCAAATACTGCCCTCATATACTCGTACTCGCAAAAATTCTCCGATACCACGCACCGATACTTCATTGTTGTTGTAGTTACTGGTTAGCACCACTAGGGGGAGACGTTGAGCCGCCCCGCAGCTCCCCGGGTGAATGTGCAGCTTTGCTGAGCAGCAGCAGCAGAGCTGCTACTCTGTGGCTGCAGCCAGCTGTTCCATGTTTCAGTAAATTATATCTTCCTTAATTATACAAACTGGACGGTTGAGTATTACCCTTACTCACAGGGAACTTTATTAAACACTCCACGTAACTCACAGTACAACATAAACAATCCCATTGTTACATTCCGGTTAGCCGCATTAGCCGGATAGCCGCGCCAACAACCCGCAGTCTGCCTTGCTTCTGTCGTCGTCCCTTATTTTGATATATGTCCACACTGCTGACATCCCACTTGCATTAATTGTCACTATCTTGCCTGAAACGGCACCACTCTCCTCCCACCACCACGCACCAGGCCGGTTAGCCGCTAGGCGGCTAACCGGACTGTAAGAATGGGACTGTAATGGGATTGTTTATGTTGTTCTTCTTCTTCTCTGTTTTATTAGCGGATCGCAAACTTTAAGGTGCATACCTTGCCACCTACTGTACAAGAGTGTGTAACATAATTTCACTTAGCCTGTTTTTTAAATTCTATTTGATTGTTTATTTACACGGACCGCTTCAGGTGAAGCACCGCACATGGGCAGTTGATGTTCCTGCGATGAGACAGCGCGGAGGAAAGCCCACCCGGCGGAGTTTTGTTTAAAATTGAATTTCTCTTCCAAATAAAACCTGTCTTCTAATTCATTGCATTTTTCATTGCATTTTTAGCCTAGTTATTTTTGTGGTAGAAGTATCGGATCGGTACTCGGTATCGGCAAGTACACAAATTAAAATACTCGTACTCGTACTTTGGTGATTTGTACGAATGCCAGACCAGATCAAGCACCGCTGGAAGACGCTGGAAAAGGCGAACTACAGGGCCAAGAAACAAAACCACTTCTACTGGGCTGTTCATTATCCGTCGTGCTGCTGTTATTGTTGTTTTGGATTTGGATACAGGAAGAAGAAGCGGAAATGATGGGAATTGCGTCATGACGTTCTCCGTGCGTCGCTGGTTTGATCCAGATATCCCAAATGATTAATTACCAACTTATACAGATAACCCTGTTTGCTCACGAACATGTAAACAGATTATTCCGAATGTTTCAGTAATCGGAATATTGACCTTAACCCGAATTTCGACTGCATGTAAACGTAGTCACTGATGGTCTGGGGTTCATTTGTGTCGATCTTCTAAGGCACAGCATTAGCATTCTAATGGTCATTTTCTCCACATATGTGATCATATCAGCCCGTATTTCATATGGATGTGTCTCAGCTTTACGGATCTATGATCGGGACGCTCTGTTTCGTATCAAAGAGTCTATGGAGGGCATGTTTGATACACGGGGCAGGTACAAACAAGCGTTTCCTCCTCCCTTTTTCATCAACCCCGACTCACCTGAGTTCTGGCTGCTTTGTCGGGCTCCGGGCCCAGTCCGCAAGAAATCAAGGAGAAGAGGCTCGCGCTCTGGTGTCCAGGTGAAGCGACGACGCGCTGCAGCACGCCTGGGTTCTGCCATCGTCGGCCATGGACAACGTGCAAGGTGTCTGCGCCGGGTCCCTCTCCTCAATGTGTGCGACAGCACATTCATGCTTTCGTCTGCTTGGACCACAAGGACAGTCTTGGAGCCTACACAGCGCTGGAGTAGTGGTCAATGGTCCTCATCGCCTCCACGCTCTTCCGTGTTTACACCGGCTCCCGCAAGGTCCAGCTGGAGGCCACGTGACCGCTGGACGTGCCTTCGACCAATCCCGATGCGCTCCGCGGACACTGCCCCCCTGACGTCATCGACCCTGCATATCGGCCTGTTGAATGCCCGGTCTATTGCAAATAAATCCTTCTCTCTGAACGATCTTTTCACAAGAGAAAAGCTGGATTTAATGTGTCTTTCGGAGACATGGCAGAGAGAGGAAGAGTTTATTCATCTTAATGAACTCTGTCCAGTTGGCTGCTCTGTTGTCGGGAAACCCCGCCCCTGTCGTCGTGGGGGGGGTCTGGCCGTTATATATAAGGACAGTTGCTCATGCAAAATGACCCAGACCCAGGATTTTACTTCATTTGAGTCCCAAATGGTCATGGTGGGATCTTCAAATCCATTCTGCTGTGTGTCAATCTACCGTCCCCCTGGACCTGCTGCTGTGTTTTTGAAGGATTTTAGTGACTTTTTATCCTCCATAATAAAGTTGGAATCTGTTCTTATCCTTGGAGATTTTAACCTTCATGTTGATGACAGCTCATCTTGCTCCGCAAAGGAACTTTTATCATTGACTGAAGCTTTTAACTTTGAGCAACATGTTTCTGAGCCCACACACCAGAAAGGCCACATTTTAGACTTAGTTTTTACCCTTGGACTAGACATTTCAAATGTGTCTGTACAGGACGTCCAGCTCAGTGATCATTATCTTGTTCAGTTTGATCTCCACTTCAGCCCTGAGCCTAAGCCCATAGAAGCTAGGTCTCAGAGGCGTGTTATTTCTGCCAATACTGCAGACAGTTTCTCTGCTATGTTTGACCCTCTTTTGTTTATGGACTGCCTTGATGTGGACAATTTTACTCAGTGTTTTACCAACCATTGTGTCAAAATTCTGGATCAGGTGGCACCTGTTAAATCAAGCTGGTCAGTTCGGAAAAAAGTGTGCCCTTGGACAAATGAAGACACCATGAGTCTAAGGAGACTTTGCCGTAAGACTGAACGTCTGTGGAAATCCACTAAACTTGAGGTGCACAGACTCCATCTCAGGGATCTTGTGGCCTCATACAATGAGATGGTGGAAAATGCCAGATCAGACTTTATTCGTCAACTGGTAACAGCTAACAAGAAAAATCCCAAAGTGCTTTTTAACACAATCAATTCTCTTGTGTGTCCTGCTGCGCCAGTTACTCCTGTTTTTTGTGAAGCGGACAGCAATGCATTATTGAGATTTTTCACTGACAAAATTAAGTTGATCAAGGAGAAAATCCCTCCCCTTTTGTGTGGAACCCCTGCTGTCGCTGAGCCTGTCTCCAGCTTGTGGTCCTCATTTAGGTCTGTGACTCTTGCTGATATCTCAGCACTGGTGACCAAGATGAAACTCTCCTCTTGCTCATCGGATGTCCTTCCGTGTAGGCTTTTTGTGAAAGTGTTTGATGTAATTGGCCCCTGGGTTACCAAAATGGTTAACCTCTCTCTGTCCTCCGGAGTGTTTCCCAATGCTTTTAAGCATGCTATAGTGGAGCCTTTACTCAAAAAGACAGGCTTAGACCCGACTGTCCTCAGTAATTTCAGGCCGATCTCTAAGCTACCAATCTTGTCCAAGATCCTAGAGAAGGTGGTCTCTGAGCAGCTGTCATTATTCCTGGATCAAAACAACATCCATGAGACATTTCAGTCTGGTTTCCGCAAACATCACTCTACGGAGACAGCCTTGCTGAAAGTGTCCAGTGACATTATGATGTCTGCTGATTCGGGAAAATGCACTGTTCTAGTTCTCTTAGACCTGTCCTCAGCCTTTGACACCGTCGACCACCAAATCCTGTTGAGAAGGCTGAGGGATGAAGTAGGACTGTCAGGTTCAGTTCTACAGTGGTTCTCGTCATACCTTTCTGGGCGTAGCTTTAGTGTCACAGCTAACCAAATAAGGTCTGGGTCAGCAGATCTGTTGTGTGGAGTCCCCCAAGGTTCTGTTTTGGGTCCTTTATTATTTTTGTTGTATTTGATCCCCTTGGGAAAAATCATTCAGAGTTTTCCTGATGTCTCCTACCACATGTTTGCGGATGATATTCAGCTGTACTGCTCTTTTAAGCCTACTGAGCTCCACAGGCTAAATTCCCTAGTTCATTGCTTGGTGGAGATAAAACAATGGCTAAGTGTGAACACCTTGCAGCTAAACGTAGACAAAACTGAAACCCTGGTTATTGCCCCTGATGCCTCCATTCCTGGGATTAACCAGTATTTGGGTGACTTGGGCCAGTCTGTTAAACCGAGCCTAAGAAACCTGGGTGTTGTGTTTGACAAAGACATGTCATTAGTGCAACACTGCAAACAGCTGACAAGGAACTGCTTCTTTCATCTGAGGAATATTTCGAAACTCAGGAAAATGTTGTCGCAAAAGGATTTGGAGCTGGTCATTCACGCATTTGTGTCCTCGCGTTTGGACTATTGTAACAGTTTGTTCTCTTGTCTAAACAAGAAGGAACTGTCTCGCCTGCAGCTAGTGCAGAATTCCGCAGCAAGAATTCTGGCCCGCGCTAATAGGAGGTCACACATAACCCCTATTCTCAAAGATCTTCATTGGCTGCCAGTTTCCTCTAGGGTCAATTTTAAAATTCTGGTTTTAACTTTCAGAGCTTTGCATGGTCAGGCTCCACCTTACATCAGCGATCTGATCCAGCCCTACACCCCAGCTCGGGCTCTGAGGTCTGTGGATCAAAATCTGCTGATGGTTCCTCGTACTCGTTTCCGGACCAGAGGAGACCGATCCTTCCAGGCCGTTGCTCCCAGGCTTTGGAACGATCTTCCACTCACTCTGCGTTCCATGGAGTCTGTTGATTCCTTCAAAAGGCAACTAAAGACCTTTTTATTTGTGCAGGCTTTTGCCTAATTGTCTTGGGGCTGTTATGATTGTAAATGTGTTGTCTTGGCCTTTTAATCTTAAATTTGTATGTATCCCTTAACTGTGTTTTTATTTTAACTGTGAAGCGCTCTGTGACCATGGTCTGTGAAGGGCGCTGTACAAATAAAGTTTACTTACTTACTTACTTAAGGCCCTGTCCCAATACTCCGACTACCCCTCGTTTTCATCCCTACCCCTAAATTTTGCGCGTTCCCGTGAGGATAGTGGTGTCCCAATTCCTCTTTCCACCTAGGGGTAGTGACGAAAAGTAGTGTAGTGGCTGTGAATCTGTCCCTACGGAGCGAGTTTTTTCCGATCCTCACTAGTTTTCTAGGGACAGAAAAATTTCCCAGAATGCTTTTCGTCGTCATTTGCGGACTGAATCCAAAAAAAAAAACATGGCGGACATTTCTTTTTTTTTTAGTGAATAAAATCAATATTTTGAGTTAGTTTCTGCATAAAAATGCGTTTTGATTACATTTCTAGCTAGAAATATATATTTTACTTTCATAATATTCACTCAGTGAATGTACATAATCACTAGTTTGCCCGTTTGCCGAAGATCACGCCAGAATAAAGGCTGATTTATGGTTCCACATTACACCAACGCAGAGCCTACGGCGTAGGTTACGTACCCTACGCCGTAGGCTCTGCGTCGATTTAACGCGGAACCATAAATCAGCTCCCGAGCCGGCAGGCAGGCAGAGATCTCAAAATTTTCGGAGCAAATTTCTTAACAGGCGTAGCTACAACTGTTAGATTTCATCTATTAAACCAACATTTATCTTCCTAAATGATTTATTTCAGCCAGCGGTAATTCTCCACAGAGCTGCAGGTTTCTCCCCGGGACGACGGCGCAGGTTGACCTGGCGATCACGTCTGTGCTGCTGCTGCTGCTGCCCAGGTTGGGGATCTTAACGGTTACTTTTACGCCTGAAAAAATATTAAAACTTAATAAAGTGGCATATTAACAGCACTACAGCTGAAATTAAATCAGCTTTTGGCTCTCAGCTTACTGATTTTAGGGGTGGTGCTGAAAGTAGGGGTAGTGGGTGTATTGGGACAGGCCCCTGGGAAAATTTCAAGTGCCCTAAAATCTGTCCCTTCTTTTTAAGGGGTAGTGATAGAGCAACATCTACTCCATCCAAACAACATATCTCTCAGCTCAGAAAGACCTTGCGTATTTCAGCAAGACGATGCTAAGCCACATATTGCGTCCATCATAACAGCAGGGTTTCAAAGGAGAAGAGTTGGGAAGTTAAAGTTCAGGGGCCTCATTTATAAAAGAGTGTGTAGGATCCACACTAAAAGTGCACGTAAAGCCCAAAGCCGAAAAAAAGCGCAAAAGAAATCTGGATTTATAAAACCGCGTGCACGCACACTTGCACGCACACTTGCACGCAATGTTCGCTTTATAAATCACAGTCCAGCTGGAAGGTTGCGCAGCTGAATTCGCCTCATATCCCGCCCTCTACACGCCCACTTTTTACCATATATGGGCAATGCAAAGTAGTATTTGCATATGAATGAGCCTGCTGAGCATGCGCAGCGGCTTCCTGCAGCCTGTTTGTGCGTCATGATGAATGAACGTGTTGAGCCACCGTGCCACTAAATTTCACGGAGACTGAGAACGAGATGTTGTTGATGAGGAGGAGGACAGGAAAACGACATTATTTGGTGGTCACAGTAAAAGTAGAAAAAGTATATAAATAGTATAAAATAAAGCAAGTGAGTGGCAGCACGGCGTTGCTGCGCTAAACGCCGTGAGTTCCCCGGCGCAACAGGGGGGACATGTCCCCCCGTCTTTTCAAAATCATGTTTTTGTCCCCCCCACCTTTTACAGTTTAAAAACTAGCGGTAGGCTCAGCCTGTAATTGCAAATCATCAAGACACTGTGCGAAGGCGATGCGAGAACGGCCCAGCAGCCCCGCACCCCCTCCTCCCCTCCCCTCTGCTCAAGGCTGATTTATGGTTCCGCGTCACACCAACGCAGAGCCTACGGCGTAGGAGCACGTCGCTGCGTACCCTACGGCGTAGGCTCTGCGTCGTTTTAACGCGGAACCATAATTTAGGCTTACACCCGCGCATGTAAAGGTTTCACGCGCACGTAAAACTCATTATATATATAAAAAAATCTGTGTCCCTTTAGGGGCTCCGTAGAGCCCCTAAACGCTCTACGGAGCCCCTCATTTGTTCTGTCCTCAGTCACTCCACGGTTGGAAGCGGTGGAGAAGAGGAGGTTCCCGGCGTGTCCTGCACTGCGGCTGCAGCAGCAGAATCCTGACTGACGCTGTGCTTCAAACACAGTAGGGACACAATCAGCGCTATTTTATTATAAGTCTGATATGTGATGACATTATTAAGAGTATGACACGAATAGGCTATGGCTTCATTTCACCACCTCACAGCCTGCATCGCCAGTTCCCCATATCTTAAGTAAGTTCCTACGGGAGGGTCAGGGTTGCCGTAGGGATACGCAGATTTTTCGGTTAGTTTTTTCTTTTTAAATCCCAACCTTTGCGTAGAAGGTGGCTTGCGCATCTTTCAGCCCTGTTTTGTGCGCAAGCAAGCTTTATAAATGAGGCCCAAGACCTTTTGACCAACTGAAAATAGTTGGTGCGTCATGAAACCAAGAATCCAGCACCAAAAGTCCAAGACTGGATCCTGAATCCTGAATCAGACAAGAATGGGACAACATTCCTCTCCTAAAACTCCAGTAGCTGGTATCCTAACTTCCAAAATGTTTACAGAAAGAGCTGCTGCACAGTGGGGAATAGTGTTTTATTTACATTCAACACAACTTTTTTGGAATTAAGATTGTGGCAATAATAATGTAACAGAAATTATAACATTAATCAGATGAAGTCATTTTACAGTAAACATGGAGCTATGTTTCCATCAATCAGAGTGATTCTTTACTCATTCACATGAACATTCAGTATTTATATCAAAGACAGTTTGATTTTTTTTTTTTTCCCCCCCTTGTCTGCACACATATTAATGATTGGTTAATAACTGGTTTCTACCATGACGGTAGAAACCAAAAGTATATATATGTGCATTATTACTATATTTAATATATATACATATATATACGCATACATATGCGTACACATACATAAATATACACATACAAACCCAGTGATTTTTTTTTTTTTTTTTTTTGGGGGGGGGGGGTCTGGAAATCTGCAACAAAAAACCACAAACAAAGCACGAAACCGGCACGGAGCCAACCAAAACAATAACAGCAATCGACCTAAATCTTGAGATCTGATTGCAGTCTGAGCTAAGCTATCGCTACCGCTACCTAAACCCAAAAACTAGAGAGCCAGCATGCAGGTGAACAAGCCAGTGTGTATGTCTATGTGTGTGTGTGTGTGTATGTATATGATCATGTGTGTGTGTGTGTGTGTGTGTGTGTATATGCGTGTGACTAAGTGACTGTGTGTGTGTGTGTGTGTGTGTGTGTGTGTGTGTGTAATAACCCGCGAGACCAGAGGCCGACACGGAAGAGCCCGGAACCCAGGCCACCGGCAACCCCACAGAGGGGAGAAGTAGGAGGGAGGCAACCCACCGCCGTGCCCCCCGCCGGTGGCACGGCGCGGGGAGAAGCAGCCAGGGATCCCGCGGCGGCGGACCGCGACCCAGGCAATCCCCGGCCACCCGGTCCGGGCCGGACACGCGGCCAGGAGGCCCTCACCCTTCAGGCCAACGACCCCCACCCGGCAGGGGGCCAGCCTGCCCGGAGAGACAGAGCCGCCCCGGCCGCCGACGCTGGCAGGCGCACCCGCCCCCCACGAAAGTGGCCCTCCAAGACCAGAGGGGCGCCCCGCCGCAGAGGCAGCGGGGGGGACCGGAGACCGGCCCGGAGAGAGGGAACCCCCCAACAACGCGACACCCGTGCAGGCCCGACAACGGAGGGCCCCAGACCCAGGCATCCCATTCATTCATCCATTCACCTATCCGATATCTATACTAATAATATGATATACTATCACAATAATAATAATAATAATAATAATAATAATAATAATAATAATAATAATAATAATAACCATCTTTGTATAATATAATAATGATAAATTATTAAGTTTTGATGTCCTGCCAATGGAGGCCCAAATCCTCCATGGCAGGACCCTTCCATACCGCATTCTCACCGACACAGACACACAATCACGCACGGTTTCCCCCTCCCCGGAGGGGTCCAGCACCGCCAGAAGGCGCCCCAGGCTGCACGGCGGGCCCCGCCAGGCCCGGGTATCCCGACCCACCTATCCCAGGCCGGTGAGGGAACGCGGGTGATGTGGGACCCCCTCCCGCCCCTGGTGTTGAGTGCATGTGATTAATGCCATAAAAACAGGGAGGGGGGAGGGCCAAGTATCGATTTGACACCGACCCCCCCCCCCCCCCTCCCGAACTACGTGTCCTTGTCAAATGTATTTATTAAGTGTTGAATGTGCAGTGTCTATTTTGCTGTTAAAACCGTGAGGCGGGGAGTGCCGGGCCACGCGGGACAATGCCCCCCACGACCCGGACCCCCCGCCCTTCGCCTATGTGCGTATGAATCGTGTAGGGGGGGAAGGAGGGGGAGCGGAGGCCGAAGCCAGGAAGCAGGACCAGCAAAGCCGGCCCTGATAAGACACCCGCGTCCCCCCACCGGCCATCCAGTAGACGGGGGCTGGCCCTCCGAGCCAGGCCAGGGCCCCACCGTACCTCCACGGGCGCCCCCGGCGCCGCCGGAGCCCCCAGACAGAGGGGGAAACGGTCCAACATCCTCCCATTCATACTGACAACATAAGACATAGACACCTGGGAATGGTGCCACCCCGCCGCCGTGCCCGCCCGTGCACCCCCCGGTCAGGGGTGGCCCGATCCCCGGACCCGGCCCCACCCACCCCCGAGGCCACCCCGGCGGACACCCCAAGGGTCACGGAGTCCCCACATCCGCAGGGGCACTTGGCCCCCGCCCAGCGACGGAGGACCAAGGCAGCAATCAGACAGTTTGATTGACAGGACAGATGATCAGAGGAGCAGAGTTTTTACCTCCATAATTGGGACAAGGACAGAAGTACGGGTGTAGTTTATCCCTGAAGGAGCAGCCAGTAAAGGAGTAGATAAGTGCTGCAGCATCTACATCATGAAAGGAGACCAGACCCTCCTCATAATCCACAAACACCCCCAACTTCTCAGGAGGAGAACTGAGATGGAGACGGACTCGAGGATGATCAAGAGCTTTGTACTCGTTTCCATTTCTCAGACAAACAGCCCAGTAACCATTCTGAGTACCCAGTGTGATTTCTCCCTTCCTGTTGATCGACTCTCTGGCCACTCCTACATCCCATTCAGTCTTTCCTTTAACCTGAACCTCAAAGTAAAATCTGCCTGAAGAGAAACTCTGTTTTCCTAAAACACAAACACATGTAGAGAATCTCTCTGGATTATCTGGAAGATTCTTCTTCTTCTTCACATCACCATGATAGACTTGTTTTCCATCATCAGACAGGACGAGTCCAGGATTTGCTGTATCAGGATCAAGAGTCACATCAGCTTCAAACTGCTGGATCCTCCTCAGCTCAGCTTCAAACAGCTTCTTCATCTTTTCTCGGAGGTTCTTCTCCAGCTGGTCCACAGCTCTCACCACAGTCCCCTCATATGAAGGTGGATGGACTCTGACCTCTGTCCAGTTCTTGGTGGGTGGAGCATCTTCCAGGGATGAGAATCTTTGGAGGAGGTGGAGGTGATCTTCAGAGCGTGAGAGCTGCTCCACCTCAGAGCTCCTCTTCTTCAGCTCACAGATTTCCTGTTCCAGATCTTTGATGAAGTCTTCAGCCTGTTTCTCTGCAGTTTTCTGTTTGTCTTCCATCTCCTTCATGAACTCCTTCAGACGTCTCTCAACAGACTCCTTCAGATCAGTGAAGACCTGAACACCTTCTGCTTTCTCTCTGTCTGCAGCATCGTTACTGATCTTCAGAGACTCTTTGATGTCCTGAATCTTCAGTCGTCTCTTCTGGATCATCTGCTGAATCTCAGCCTCTGTCTTCTCCAGATCTGCCTTCTTTCCTTCATATTCTTCTCTCAGAGGAACAAACTCATGATTCTTGTGGTCTAAAACAGAGCAGAGCGTGCAGACACATGTCTGGTCGGTCTTACAGAACAGCTCCAGAGGTTTATCGTGCTTCGTACAAATCCTGTCCTCCAGGTTCTCCACAGGCTCCACCAGCTGATGTCTTTTCAGACGTGAAGCTGTCAGATGAGGCTCCAGGTGAGTCTCACAGTAGGACAGCAGACACACCAGGCAGGACTTCAGGGCCTTCAGTCTGGTTCCAGTGCAGACGTCACAGGGAACTTCTCCTGGTTCTGCAGCTTGTTGCTCTGAGCTGCTGCTGCTGGATTTCTGTTGAGCTTCACGTCTGAACTCAGAAACCATCTCTCTGATGAAGGTGTTGACTTCCAGGTCAGGTCTTCTGGTGAACATCTTTTGACATATGGGACACTTGTAGAGAACATTAACATCCCAGAAATTAGTGATGCAGGTTTTACAGTAGTTGTGTCCACATGGTGTGGTGACTGGATCAGTGAACACATCCAGACAGATGGAGCACAGGAACTGATCTGCAGATCTCAGGTTGCTGCCAGCAGACATGTTATTCCTCTGTGGAAAGACAGATTTGATTTAAAATTCATGACATTTACATAATGGATACTTTCTTTGTGGTCATTAAATTACAGTGACATAGAATGACACTGCAGCTGGCCTTGAAGGACAATTTTCAGTAAAGGAGCTTAAAAAAGCTAATAATTCCATGCAAAATGGGAAGTGTCCAGGACCAGATGGGTTTCTGAGTGAATTTTTCAAGTTCTTGAACCAACCTTCCACTATTTTGCTCTCTTCAGTCAGATCGCTTATCACTAAAAATGATAAAAATCCCCAGGAATGTAGTTCATACACCCTATTTGGCTCTTAAATGTTGACAGTAAAATTATTTCAAAGATACTAGCCTGCCGTTTACAGGTTGTCCTACCCTCAATTATATGTTCACTAAACACATGCTTTCTTCTTGGATTCCTATATTTTTATCCAAATCATCGCTTCTGTCTATAGATAAATTGGTATCTGAATTAATCTGTATATGAATAACCCTCAGAAACCCTTGAATATGCAAAGGCCTGTTACAGTGGCAGCGTCAGCATGGTGGACTCTCTCTTCCTAATTTTCAGTTATATTATCGGGCTGCTAACATAAAAATTCTGCTATATTGGAAGGATTTTTCATCTCACAGCACCGGCAAATGGCTACAACTCAAACGGTTCCTGTGGACCCACCTCTTTCCATGCCCCTTCTTTACTCAAAACTCCCCCTTTCTGAGCCTGTCTCTCGGTGTATTTCAAACCTGACGGTGAAGCATTCCTTTAAGATCTGGAAACAGTTCAGACTATTCTTTAGACTGAATGACCCGTCATTCTACGCTAGGAAAAACAAGAGAGGAGACCGCACACTTTTGCTCCCCAGTGCAGATTTATTTAGCACATCACACGTGACGTTTTGAGCGCATTTTGCTCTTCTTCAGACTAAATGTGGATACAAAAGACGCCCCATTTCAAGCCCTCCCCAGGGGGTCACATGGTATAGAAAAGAAAAAAAATCAATTCAAAACTCCTGGTGTAAAATAAAATACAAAATACATGTATCCAGATATCCAAACATCTTATAACTAGAAAAGGCAACATGAGGCCAGCTGGCCGTCATACATATCTAGTGATAAAAAGAAGACCAGAAAAAAACAAAGGCGCCTCTTAGTTTTAGGATGGATCAACAATAAATGAATTGATTACCTATGGGTGGATTTGTCCTTTGTTCATATCAAGTATATAAGGAATTGAACTCTAATTTATGAGTAAGTCTTTTTAACAGAAATGTGTTCATTTTTTAAATAAAAATACAGCCTTGAATGAACTTTAAAATTTAGCCATCCTAAAACCCGCACTGAGCTCAAGTCTCCTCCTTACTCTCACATGACAGGGTGGGGCTTCTCTGGCCGGACGTAGTGCGTGGAAGGATCACGTTATTCCGGCCGGATCCTCCCCACCCCATCTGGCGCCCTGGTTGGCCAGAGGGGGCATGTATAGCCCAGGACTGCTGCATGTTTTTGTGAGGGTAGCTCCCATTAGCTACCCAAGGGAACACGGGGAGAACATGCAAACTCCACACAGAAAGGCCCTTTCGCCAAACCCACCCAGGGTGTGGGCACTGAAGTCATGGGAGAACTAACACACACTCAGCACCCACAGCGTCCCCGGCGGGAATTAAACCCAGGAACTTCTTGGTTTATGTTCCTTTTTACAAAGATTACTTATAAGTTTGATAAGTATCATGAAATGTGCATGAAGTTTGTTTTATGTAGATTTTCATAAAATGTGAATTGACATTCCCGTCAGTAAAACAGAACATGTGTTCATTGTAAAAAATATGCTATTGCTTGCTTACTGCAGCAAACCGTAGTCCTGCAGGAGCATCAATGCGGTAGTATGATGGTTCGGGTCTTGGTTGCAACAGGTGAAAAGGTTTGATCACATCAAAGGAAAAAATACCTCCAATATTAAACATTTTATGCATAAAAACTTTTGATGTGCAAAAGTTGATCATTGGCGTTGTTTTATGTCACAATGTTAATTTGAAAAGGTTCCTGTTTTTCACCTTAAGCCATCTTTGATTTAGTTAAAGTTAAACGAAAATATTGGATGAGAATCGATAAGCGATCGATAATGGAACTGGAAGCGGTAAATTCTTAACAATTCCCATCCCTAATTTGCAGAGAAGATTTGGTAGATTTTTCATGGGTTCAACCCCATCCTCAGCTTTGCAGCTCCTCCCACAAATGCATGTTCCTGACAAATATAGCGCCATTTACATACGTACATAAATACATGTGCATGTTAATATGTATATACAGTGGTTATGGAAAGTATTCAGACCCCTTAAAATGTTTCCCTAGATTTGTTTCATTGCAGCCATTTGCTAAAATCACAAAAGTTTAATTTTATTTCTCATTAATGTACACTCAGCACCCCATCTTGACTGAAAGAAACAGAAATGTAGAAATGTTTATAAAAATGTATTAAAAACGTAAAACTGAAGCATCACATGGGCATAAGTATTCAGACCCTTTACTGTGAAACTCATATTTAACTCACATGCTGTCCATTTCTTCTGATCCTACCTTGAGATGGTTCTGCTCCTTCATTGGAGTGCAGATGCGTTTAATTAAACTGATTGGACTTGATAAGGAAAGGCACACACCTGTCTATATAAGACTTTACAGCTCACAGTGCATGACAGAGCAAATGAGAATCATGAGGTCAAAAGAACTGCCAATGATCTCAGAGACAGAATTGTGGCAAAGCAAAGATCTGGCCGAGGTTACAAAAGAATGTCTGCAACACTCAAGGTTCCTAAGAGCACATTGGCCTCCATAATCCTCAAATGGAAGAAGTTTGGGACGACCAGAACTCTTCCTAGACCTTGCTGTCCAGACAAACTGAGCAATTGTGGGAGAAGAGCCTCTGTGAGAGAGGTAAAGAGGAACCCAAAGAGATGCAGTAGGGAGATGGGAGAACGTTCCACAAAGTCAACCATCACTGCAGTCCTGCACCAGTCGAGTCTTTATGGCAGAGTGGCCTGATGGAAGCCTTTCCTCAGGGCAAGACATATGCCTGCATAGAATTTGACCAAACTATGAGAAATAAGATTCTCTTGTCTGATGAGACCAAGATTGAATTTCTTGGCATTGATTCTAAGCAGTATGTGTGGAGAAAAGCAGGCCCTGCTCATCACCTGCCCAACACAATCCCCACAGTGAAACATGGTGGTGGCAGCATCATGGGGTGTTTTTCAGCTGCAGGGACAGGACGACTGGTTGCAATTGAAGGAAAGATGAATGCGGTCAAGTACAGAGATATGCAGAAAACCTCTTCCAGAGTGCTCAGGACCTCAGAAGGTTCACCTTCCAACAAGACAATGACCCTAAGCAGCTAAAATAACAAAGGAGTGGATTCGGAACAACTCTGGGACTATTCGTGACTGGCCCAGCCAGAGCCCTGACATAAACATAAACATAAACATGAGCATCTCTGGGGTGATTTGAAAATGACTGTCCACCAACATTCACCATCCAACCTGACAGAACTGGAGAGGATCCCAGAATTCAGGTGTGAAAAACTTGTTGCATCGTTCCCAAGAAGACTCATGGCTGTACTCGCTCAAAAGGTTTCTACTCAATACTGAGAAAAGGGTCTGAATACTTATGACCATGTGATATTTCAGTTTTTCTTTTTCTTTTTCTTTCTGTCAAGATGGGGTGCTGAGTGTACATTAATGAGAATTAAAATGAACTTTTTTGGTTTTAGCAAATGGCTGCAATGAAAGAAAGAGGGAAAAATGTAAAGGGGACTGAATACTTTACGTACCCACTGTATGTCCATTTTCTTCAAAGTCAAGGTTTTCTCTTTCATTGTTTTGAAGAAAAGTTTTGCAGGATGAGATATGGAGAGAGAGACAACTACTAGAGTTACGTTCAGAAAGACACAGTTCAATGGAAACCCCTCCCCCACACAGTTATGAAATTCAGTTTCACTTTTGCAAAAAAGTGTCATGGAAAAACACAACCATAAACAGAATTGAAACACTAAGTCTTAGGGACAAATTACAATCATCTTTTGACTTGACAAACGTGTTCTTGGACTGTAGGAGGAAACTGGAGGACCTGAAGTAAACCCACTCAAGCATGAGGAGAAGATGGAAACTGCACACACACACATGCTGCTGCTGGGATTCAACCCACAAACTTTGTTGCTCTGTCCAACGGTCCAACTGCCAAGCCACCCTGCTGCTTTGGTGATGTGTTTCTAAGCAACTATCAACATGGGTTTTGGATGCTGTGCTGCTTCCAGAACATCTGATGTTCCTCGTCCTATTTCCAAACCTATTATGATAACCATATAAGATGTGCAATATCTGTCAATCTGCCAGTCTACCTCACAACACTCCACCTGCTTTTCTGAACTGTTTCTTAACTGTATATACTGTTCATATCCTGTGTTTATACATATTTTATACGTATCTTTTTGTATTTTTATATATTTTTTATTTCTGACTTTTCAGTCTTTTTACCCCTCCCCTACATGTGTGTGCTAAGTGTACTGCTGCCAACAAAATAAGTTTCCCCACTGAGGGAGAAAATAAAGGATATCTTATCTTATCTTATGACAACAGAACATGAAAGTGAAGCTGCTCAGGAACAAAAATCTTGCTCTCTCGTTCTAATGCGGTGCAGTCCTTCATGGTTTGTTAGTGAAGTCCAATTTACCAGTGATGCTGACACGAAGGAGTGGAAGTGAAAAGTCGTGTTGAAGCAGGAAATGTGATGAGCTGTACTCACCAGTGTTTCAGAGACTCTGCTGTTGTGGAGGAAAACCCGATGGACTCGCTTGGACCTTCTTTCAGAGACGAACACGACTCTTCTGGACTGGATTTTGTAAAAGCTGCTTTACATCTGATGTGACTTCCTGCTAGACATGTTCCTGTTGCTGCAGAAAACCCCACCCTCATTTCCTGTTTTCGAGCTGTAGGATGTAATGTAGGATTTAATATGTTTTACAAGACACAAGGGCACGTATTCAGAGGAAAAAGTGGCTGATTTTAGCCAAGCTCCTACAAACGCTTTTTTTTTTCAAACGCCGCGTCATATGACGCAGCACTGGGGAGACGTCTCCACAGCTCTGCCCATCTTACTGCGCAGACCCCGGGTAGCCGGGTATCTGCTTAACCGAAGATATTTTCCTACGTTTGGACCTGTCATCCACATGAAAACGCAAATAAACGAATGTTTAAAAAAACTGCGGGCAAAGTGAAGATTTTTGAAAACTCAGTTTATGTAGATGCGTGTAGGCAGAGACAGAGAGCAGTTTTGCGTTTTCGAACGTCACATTATGCTCCAAAACAACAACAAATGTGCTCTGAGTCAGACGTCTAACGTGCGACTCAGAACTACAGATGATCCACTATCTGTCCTCCAAGCTATTTATTAAATAAATGGTCTCTGCTCTTGACCACCGTTTACTGCGTTACACCGACGCAGAGCCTACGGCGTAGGGTACGCGGCGACGCGCAGCCCTACGCCGTACCCTACGGCGTACCCTACGGCGTAGGGCTGCGTCGATTAACGCGGCAGCTCCGTGGTGGGACACGGGGGAGCTCGAGCTCGTTACCCGAGAAGGAGACGCGGATCCCGGGGAAACTGCGCTGCGGAGGTGGCCCGGAGGCTGGAGGAACAGATGATCTACAGGTTTGGAATGCTTATGAATGTGGTCGAAAACGCTGATCTTCGGTTAAGTGTGGAATTTTTTTTTTTTTTTTAACAATGATGTAATGTGGATACAAATTATTTTATAAACGAGGGGGAGGGGGGGGGGGGGTATTTGGTTTTAAAAATACCCGGCTATTTTGGATGCACTTTATCAGAAAAAAGAGAAGATAATAAGCCTGATTTCTGTTTAGAAAGTACAAACGTAGACAGATTACAAGTACTCACCCATTTTTAAGGAGTTTCGGAGTTTCTTTCAGGAGCACGGGCGGGTGCTGCAGTGAATAAAGGCGGATTTATGGTTCCGCTTAAAATCGACGGCGTAGCCTACGGTGTAGGGTACGCAGCGCACGCAGCGTTCGGTGCGTCGCCGCGTAACCTATGCCGTAGGGTCTGCGTTGGTGTAACGCGGACCCATAAATCAGCCTTTTAAAAAGCGAGTTTCAGCTGTCAATCAAAAGAACGTGGGGGGCCTAACGGGTTCGTAATTATAAGGCTGTGGCCCGTCATATTGGTGTGAATACACATTCACAACCTCTTCAGTGTCACAACTAACATTAAGATCCATTATTTTTCCTATTGTTGAAATTCACCGCACTCCCTCCCGCTACGTCACTTCCGGTTCAGCTTTTTCAGATGCAGAAGTAAAATACTCTCACAAAAACAACTCTGGAGGTCACTGTAGTATATATTTATGCATATTTCAATGAAAATTCAGTTCCTGACTTCCGGTGTAGCGACTAATGGACTAGGACGTGTTTTTTTGAGCTCCTGCAACAACCTTTAAAAATATCTATTTTTGGTACAGCTTTTTCATCTTCCTTCGGTTTATTTTTCCCGACCTTCATTATTCTACTTTGGCCCCGTATTTTTGCCGACCAAAATGCCTCCAAAACTCAAACCATCCGCACCACCCCCGCGGCCCTCTCCGCACGCAGCATCCCCGCCTCGTGGTGACCCCCCGTCCAGCCTGGCCGAGGCCGCCGGGGCCGCTCCTTCACACGACTTTAAGGCCGAGCTGCTCGCATCACTCCGCGTTGAGATGGCGGCTGTTTTTAAATCGGAGCTTCAGGCTGCTTTAAATGAAAACCTGTCGAGCATCAAGACTGAGCTGCAAGCGGTGAAGTCGGAATTATCAAAAAGCATTACAAACATCCAGTCTGATGTGCGCGCTCTGAAGAACACCGTGGTTGAAATGGAAACATCTCTTTCATCCTGCACCGATGACATCACAACCTTACAGGCTAAAGTGGAGCATCTGTCAGCTGAACTGATGAGGCTGGATGGTAAATGCGAGGATCTGGAGGCGAGATCCCGGCGCAATAACATACGGATCGTGGGAATTCCTGAAGATTTTTCCACCTCTTCTGCTGTTACGGATATTCCCTCTCTGCTCAAGGAGGCTTTCAGCCTGGAGAAGGAGCCTCTCCTGGACCGGGCGCACCGCACCCTCCAGCCGAAGCCGAAGCCCGGAGAGCGCCCTCGTCCCATCATCGCCCGTCTGCACTATCATACAGACTGTGTGGATATATTGCGCCGAGCCAGGGCTCAGCAACGGATTACGTGTGGAGAGTTGACTTTTTCTGTCTTTCCCGACCACACCCAGAAGACGGCCCGTGCCCGAGCCGCCTTTAATGACGTCCGCCGCCGGCTCCGCGAGATCCCGGGGATCCGCTACGGTCTGCTGTACCCCGCCCGCCTCCGCATCACCCACAACGGCGCAGAAAGGGAGTTCAGGTCGGCAGAGGAGGCCAGCGCTGTCATCACGTCGCTCAAAGTCTAGTTGAACTTTTTTCAGTTCATCAGTGTCGTTTTTTTTTTTTTTTTTTCTCTCCCATATATACACGGTATGTGGTTTTCAGTTTAACTCGGTCGTGATTGGTTGTACCTCTCTGTTAATGTTGCTGGGCTTGCAGGAGCTCAACACGAAGCTTGTTAGTTATTATCTTGTTAGTTATGCTTAAAGCCGTAAGTGTTCTTTTCAGGGATCTGACTCCTTCTGGAGTTTGCACTGGGTTCTCCATCGTTTGGGGATGGGGTCGTTGTAAGTGCAATTGGGGGGTGGGGGGTGGGGGGTTCAGTAGGTTAAGTTTGTTGTTGTTTTCAATTTTCCCCCTTTTTTTATTTATTTATTTATTTATTTTTTTTTTTTTCTCCCCCTTTTTTTTTTTTTTTTTTTTTTTTTATTTATTTATTTTTTTTCTTCTTCTTTCCTCTTTCTTTCTTTCTTTCTTTCTTTCCTCCCTCCATCCCTTTCTTTCCTTTCCTTCCTTGGGGATCCGCATTCGGTACATCTCTATCTTTAGGAATTTAACATATGGCCACTAATACTGGTACTTCTGTGAGGTTGTTGAGCTGGAATATTAAAGGCATGGGGAGTCCAATTAAGAGATCGAGAATATTTGCTCACCTGAGACGTCTTAAAGCTGACTTAGTGCTCCTTCAGGAAACCCACATGCGCACCAAAGACCAGGTCAGACTTAAATGTCCCTGGGTTTCTGAGGTGTTTCACTCTGATTTCAACTCTAAGGCCAGGGGGGTTGCTATATTAATTGGTAAGTCAATGCAGTTTTCAGCATCTAAGGTGATTTCAGACAAAAACGGCAGATACTTAATTGTGGCGGGTACGCTATTTCATATTCCCATATTATTAGTTAATATATATGCCCCCAATTTTGACAACCCACACTTTATGAACAAGCTTTTTGAATGTCTCCCCTCATTGAACGACAGTCTTCTTATAATTGGCGGGGATATGAACTGCGTAATTGACCCCAAACTAGACCGCTCCAGCCCACGAAATCTGACTCCTTCTTCAATGTCGAGGTCTCTTTCAGATTTTGTGTCCAAGAACGGTTGCACCGATCCTTGGAGATTTTATAACCCTTGTACCAAAAAATATTCCTTCTTTTCTCAGATGCATCAATCTTTCTCTCGGATTGATTATTATTTTATTGATGCTAAACTAATTCCCAAAGTACTGTCTGTTGATTATCATCCTATTGTGATCTCCGACCACGCTCCTCTTTCTTTGGATATTCAGTTCTCTTCACAGCCACGCTACTCAACATCTTGGAGGTTCAATACATTACTTCTCTCAGATGATAAGTTCACCAATTTTATTACAACTAAAATTGATGATTACATCTCTATAAATCAAAATGATATGGAACCAATTTCATCTTCACTGCTGTGGGAATCATTAAAAGCATATTTGCGGGGACAAATTATCTCCTTCTCTGCTCACTTGAATAAGTCCCGGAAAGCCAAATTACAAGAACTCTCTATTAAGATCACAAAATTGGACCAACAACTTGCTACTTGCCCCTCTCCCAGTTTTCTTAAGCAACGTGTCGATTTACAGACTGAATTTGATCTCCTTACCACTAATGACGCAGAGCGACTTCTCTTACGATCACGCTCCGTATATTATGAACATGGAGACAAGGCAAGTCGGCTCATGGCTCATCAGCTACGTCGCCAGGCAGCCTCACGTATGATCCTTCAGATAAAAGATTCATCAGGCTCATTGCATCAGGATCCCACCGCCATTAATTCTGTCTTTCACTCATTTTATTCCTCTTTATATACGTCTGAATCTCCATCTGGCTCCACTGAATTGAATTAATTCTTAGATAGCCTCAACTTTCCTGTTATAGGCTCCGATGCTGCTAAAAATCTTGACTCGCCATTAACGGTACAAGAAATTAATCTCGCTGTGAGAAGTATGCAAAATAACAAAGCTCCTGGCCCTGATGGATTTCCAGTGGAATTTTTTAAGAAATTTCAGGATAAATTGTCCCCTTTATTGCATGCTGTTTATAAGGAATCACTGGAACATGGCACTCTCCCTCCCACTTTAAGGCAAGCCTCCATAAGTCTCCTCTTAAAAAAAGATAAGGATCCAACTCTCTGCGGCTCATACAGACCTCTTTCGTTAATAAATGTAGATGCTAAGATCCTTGCTAAAGCCTTGGCTTATCGCTTGGAGAACATTGTGCCAACTATTGTCTCAAATGAACAGACAGGATTTGTTAAGGGGCGACAGTTATTCTTTAATGTGCGGACACTTTTAAATATTATTCACTCTAAAACTATCACCACAACACCTGAAGTCGTAATCTCAGTCGATGCTGAAAAGGCATTTGATAGGATTGAATGGGACTATTTATTTACTGTACTGAAGAAGTTTGGGCTGGGGAATGGGTTCATTTCTTTGATTCGTCTCCTTTACACGTCTCCACAAGCAAGCGTTTCCACTAATGGCATTCAGTCCAATTTTTTTACTCTAGCCCGTGGCACCAGACAGGGGTGTCCCCTCTCTCCCCTATTATTCGCACTAGCTATAGAGCCCCTGTCAATCTTTCTGAGGTCCTCCCCCACTTTTACTGGGATCTCCCGATTGGGAACAGAATATAAGCTGTCACTTTACGCTGATGACTTACTGTTATATGTCTCGGATCCTGTCCTCTCCATTCCTTCAATTTTATCTGCTTTCCAGAGATTCGGGTCTTTCTCAGGCTATAAAGTGAACGTATCTAAAAGTGAATGCTATCCCATTAATGACTCAGCAACACAGCTCGTACAGTCAGATATCCCTTTTAAGATTAGTCCTTCCGGCTTTAGGTATCTTGGGATCAACGTAACCAGAACGTTAAGCTCTCTTTTTTCTGCTAATCTCTCACCTTTAATGTCTACAATTAAATCTGACCTCCATAGATGGAAAAGCTTACCTCTTTCATTAATTGGAAGAATTAACGCAGTTAAAATGAATATTTTGCCCAAATTTCTATTTCTGTTCCATTGTCTTCCACTTTTCTTACCAAAACACTTTTTTAAAATAATTGATCAAACTATTTCTGACTTCTTATGGTGTGGGAAGGCTCCTAGAATCCGCAAATCCACACTTCAGAGATGTAAATTCAATGGCGGACTGGCACTTCCCAATTTCCAACTGTATTATTGGGCAGCACATATTCAAAAAATTTCATTTTGGTTCAAATCGGTGAATATGCCATGGTGTAAATTGGAGGCACAGTCATGCATTTCATCCTCTTTACCTGCTCTACTTACCTCATCTATTCCATCCAACCTCTCTGTCTTTACAAATAATCAAGTGGTTCACTCCACACTTAAAATTTGGTATCAATTTAGGAAACACTTCAAATTTAAGTCAGCATCTACTTTAGCTCCATTACTGAACAATCATTTATTTCGACCTCCGCTTACAGATTCAACCTTTCTCATATGGCATAATAAGGGCCTGAAAAGTTTTGGAGATCTTTACAAGGATGGTATCTTTCGCAGCTTTGCAGATCTCTCAGGTGAATTTAATCTCCCGCCTTCTCATCTCTTTCGATACTTTCAGATTAGACACTGCGCTAAAGCTTTGTTTCCAGTTTTTCCATCCTCTCCGCCGACTCTACAGTGGGAGGTGCTTTTAAACCATGATCCACTTCAAAAATCACTGATCTCTAAGGTTTACGATGACCTTCTGTCTTTCGATCTCTCTCCAGTTATTAAAGTTAGGGCTGCCTGGGAAGATGAACTGGATCTAAATTTGGAGGATGACTGGTGGGACGCTGCTCTTAAAAAAATGTACACAAGTTCATCCTGCGCTCGTCTTACACTTATACAGTTTAAAGTACTGTTTAGAGTCCACTTTTCTAAAGCTCGACTCTCACAGATCTATCCCAGTGTCACTGACGAATGCGACAAATGTCATGCCTCGTCCTGCAATTTAACCCATATGTTTTACTCTTGCCCACTACTTTCTCGCTTTTGGTCGAATTATTTTGACACCATGTCAAAAATACTCTCGGTGAATATAAAAGTCTCCCCCCATGTTGCCATATTCGGGCTCCCAGAGGACCATGGCCGGTTTACTTCAAACCAAAAAGACATTTTGGCTTTTACTTCCTTACTGGCAAGACGCCACCTTCTTCTCCACTGGAAGTCGACTAAGGCTCCTTCTAGTACCCAGTGGCTCAACGACACCATGTTTTTTCTGAAGCTGGAAAAGATTAAATATTCACTGAAGGGTAGTTGCAACAAATTTTATAATAAGTGGCTTCCCTTTCTTACATTCTTCCACTCTCTCCAGTCCCTGCCTCCTGATTGACGGATCCCCCCCCTCCCTCTCTTCTCTCATTCCTTTCTTTCTTCCTCCTTTTTATTTATCTTTTTATTTACTTTTCTTTTGTTTTTGGTTTTTTTTTTTTTTTTCCCCCTTTTTATTCATCTATTTTTTTAATTCATACTGTTTAGCTTAAATACTTAAATATTACTTGTATATAAGAATATAATAATTTTCGTGTATTTGTCATTGTTTTGTGTGGATTTTTTGTTCTGTTCTTAATTCCAAAAAAAAAAAAAAAAAAAGGAGGTAGACTGTATATCTTTTTTTTGTTTATTCCTGTTCAACTGTGCCTTACCCCCTAATAAAAATATCAAAACAAAAAGAAAATTCAGTTCCTACATTATTTTCCTACACATTGATTCACAGGGGTCTCCAACCTGCAATATGCTCTTTAAGTTTCTGCTCATGTCCTTTTAAGATGCATTTTAACTTAACTCATGTTCCATTGTTTATTTGTTTTGTATCGTTTAACTGACCAATCATTGTTTCATCACATACATGTAGCTTGTAAAAGGGTTCTTTGAGGTTGAGGTTTATGTCTGACTGGTTTTAACGGTAACTCATCAGTGTTGCAACCCCTAAACAGAACTGCAACATCCAGACACTGAAACCCTCCCAGCACACGTGAAACATGTCCTCACAAAGGTAATGTTCTGAGACTGGAAGGAGGTCAAGTTGATCAGGGTTCATGAGAGTTGGAGGAATGCTGGAGGAAGCGGCGTTTCCTACTTTTTTAAACTGTGTTTTTCAGTGTTTCTGCTTTTTGGACTACTTTGTCTACTTTGTGGACTTTTTCAATGTGCATCAGGTGACCCTTTCAGCCATGACTCCTCTGCTCACGCAGGGGACCCACTGCTAGCCCTCCATCGCTCTGGACTACTCCACGTCGGGAAACCAGAGATGAAAAACAGAGGTGCGGAGGAAACGGAAAGGCTGTCAGATTGGTTTTGAGACATAACCCGTTTACCATCTGTTAACACGGGAAGTACGCCGTTTTCCACACACGTCAGGATGTTGAAAAATTCAACATGTTCTGCCACATCTCCCTAAGTAACGAGGGGTTTGATAAATAAACGTTTGAACTCTGCTGATTTTCACCCGAACAAGAAAGAAAACCACGTCTGAACATATTTCCCCCAAACAGCTTAAAGTGAAGCTGCAACCTGAGTGAACTGATGAGTTTTCTGTGTTTGTGTCTCGTGGAGACACATCAGCGATGGTAGAGGGGGACACGGACATCCATCCATTTCGTAATGATATATTTTTACTTTTTTACCCCTCCCCTGCATGTGTGAGTTAAGTGAGGGAGAAATAAAGGATAATCTAATGTAATCACTGAGATGAAGAAAACAGATAATCAGATTAATGAAGAACAAGTCACATTAGTTATAAATGACAAGATTAGACAACTATTTTATAGTCTCTCTCTTGCATTCCTTGTTTAAGTAGGTCCAAGCATGTCTGTTACATGTGCAAAATAAAGACTTCTGAATTAAAATAAATTAGATGTATTTCCTATAAAATGACAATTAATTACACAACTGTGGAAACTAGAAGACATTAAAGATACAGGAGGGAGTCTTCAGGGACCACGTAGACCTCCTGGTCCAGGATGAAGACTGGATATTCAGCTGATTCTGGATCGCTGCCCTGAACTGGTCCTAGTGACGCTCCGGTTCAGACCAACAACTGACAGGTCGGACATCTCTCAGTCTCCATGACGACCGTATGGGACGAATACTCGAGATAAAATTATTATTGAATGTTTAGGTTACTTTCAGAGTCTTATATCGAGTCGGCTACAGGTGCTGCAGGACTCCAGAAAGTGTTTCTCCGGAGGCCGGCACCTATTTTACCTAGACCGGTCTCTCCTCCTGGTGATGGAGGAACTGCAGGTCTGGATCCAGACCCTAGTGGTCAGTAGAGGAACTGCAGGTCTGGATCCAGACCCTAGTGGTCAGTAGAGGAACTGCAGGTCTGGATCCAGACCCTAGTGGTCAGTAGAGGAACTGCAGGTCTGGATCCAGACCCTAGTGGTCAGTAGAGGAAGTGCAGGTCTGGATCTGGACCCTAGCGGTCAGTAGAGGAAGTGCAGGTTTTTTTAGTTCTGTATCAACCTCAATCCAGAAATTTGATGTTGGTTTGGTCTTAAGCGTTAAAGTTAAAACGTTTTAAATAAAACAGAATCTTTCATCTTCAGATCAAGTTTTATTACTTTAAAGTCAGTGATCACATTTATTTCGTCTAAAGCAGAAAACAGCCCAGATTTAGTCTTTTAATCCAACACAGCAGCTGAAACACCACTTTCTTACCATCTGAAATCTACTCAAACATTTACCAGCAGTTTTAAACCACTAACTCTAACCTGAAAACTTGTTAGCGTCCGTACACCGAGCTGCTCAGCAGCTGGAGCTGTTTGAACGTGTTTTCAAGATCAGGATCATTGTTGTCATTCAGGCTGGTTAAAAAAAAAAAGTACTGGCATGATGCATTCAGTCACTGGTCAAAAACTTGGACTTCTCAGCACGTTCCTGCGTTTTTAATCAACTAAAACTGCACTTTATTCTGTTGGTCTTATTAAAAATACACGAACTTGTGATCATCTAGATGCTGGAGGAGGTGGGGGGAGTTAGATGTTAATTACGATGCATTTTTTGGGTCTGAGCTGTTTGTAGTTCAGCTCTGGTCGGTTCTGGTCTTGAGTCTGGATCAGTGGCGGCTGGTCAGTAGAGGGCGCTAGGGCGCCGCCCCCATCAAACCAAGAGAAGAAAAATAAAAAATAATAAAATAAAAAAGATGCAAATAATTATTAAAAGAAAGTGTTATTTCATTCTGTGGGTGTCAATAGTAGTTAAATGTTGTTTAAATATTTATTTCGTTACAAAATATTTTTTATTTTATTTTATTTACTTCTGGAAGTAAGGGGCGCCGGTCAAACAGAATCCAGTGTAGGCTCTCATTTGATAAGCACGTGACCTGAGGATCTCCTTTAATTGGTTTGAATTAGATTCGTTATTACAGTCGTGTGCGTCCCTGAAACTCAGTTATCAGCAACGAATCCGCGATCAGTATTGTGACATACTCGTATGTTGTTAATCTAATGAGATTGGACAATTCATTCCCCGTCTTTTTTAGAAAAATCTAACTGAACTACACAAACAAGATTTGTAAATTGTTGTTTTAAATAGGTTAAATAACACTTGGTTTTGAGATAATATTTGTTGATCAAATATCTGAAAGAAAAGAACATTATCTTTTCAAATAATATAAATTCCAGACAGAACAATGGAAATGTTGATGTTTTTCTTCACTCTAATGTGTAAAAATAAACTGAACCCAAACCAGGAAGAAAAAAACTATACAATTTGTTGAAATGATAAACCCCTACTTTATGTTCAGTTTTCTTTTTCCACTGCAGCATAACTGAACTGCTTCACTAAAACTTACCAATAAGCCATTGTTGGATGTTTACATTTTTCAAAATGAAAAAAGGACCAAAATATTATTTTCTACCTTTTTTTCCCCATTATACCAAGCTTGTACCTAACTGTGACTTCTGTGTACCGTTACCAAGGTAAATTGCGCCCCCCCCCAAATTTTTAGCATCAGCCGCCAGTCATCTGGATCTACAAAAACTCACGACTATAAAAGTAGAACAACTCTTGTTTGGAAATCGTTGGTCTAACTTATTGATTAGTGATCAGACTATTCTGTTACTTTTATGGTCAAGAACATCTTTCTAACGTGATAACCTGATTAGCAGATGATTTGACTAGAACCGGGGATAGTCCCCGTATTTGTTTCTGCAGTGTAAAGGGGACCCGGAACCCTTCCAGGTATTGATGGCTGCAACGGCGGATCTGTGACAGCGTCTGAAGCAGGTTGGTCTCGTCTGTCCGGCACTTTGGCGGTCGCAGTGACGACGCTCACTGCTGCGGCCCGGGGTACTCGAAGACGGCAGCGGCTCCCATCCCGGTCCCGATGCACATGGAGACGACGCCGTACGCCCTGCAGACAACAGGTGGGGCTGAGAACAGGCTTAACGCACGCGTCAGTACCAGATGAGGGGGCGTCCGGACCAACCTCCTGCCTCTGCGCTTGAGCTCGTTGAGCAGCGTCACCACCTGCCGAGACCCGGTGCAGCCCAGAGGATGACCCAGAGCGATGGCGCCGCCGTTGGGATTCACCTTCTCCAGAGGGATGCCCAGTTTCTCCACGCAGTACAGCGCCTGGACAGCAGCAGAGCAGAGCACCCTCATGACGCGCTCCAACGTTTAAAAAACTAACTGGTTCCTCACAGATTCAGAAGTTCAGAAGCTTGGGACTGTTAAACCAAGTTCCTCCATCATCAGGAGCTCAGAAGTATTTGGACAACTGATTGTTAACAAGTTAAATGTCCAGGTGTGGACCATATCCTCTTCAGGTCAAGACAAACCGACATTGGTCTCCATCCCTCCACACTGGACTGGTTCACCTCCTACCTTGCTGACAGGACAGAGTACGTCAGCTTGGGATCTTCCAAGTCCCAAACAGCCCCTGGTTCATGTGATGTCCCCCAAGGATCTGTCCTAGGACCTATCCTTTTTATCCTGTACATGCTGCCCCTGGGTCGTGTCATCAGCCGACAGGGCATCTCTTTTCACTGCTATGCCGATGACACTCAGCTGTACCTCCGGACTGACCCCAACCTAAGTTCCACCCCAGTCCCCTCATCTTCACCTACTCAAGCCCTCTCTAACTGCCTGGAGGAGATTAGGGCGTGGATGAGTCACAACTTCCTTCAACTCAACAGTTCCAAAACCGAAGCCAAAATTGGCCCCCCTCACCAGGTCCAGTCATCACCCATAACCACCATCTCCTTCTCCGGTCAAGACATCCCCCTCTCCACCTCTGTTACCAACCTCGCTGTGAAGCTGGACCCACAACTCACCTTTGTAAACCTCATCAAACATCTGTACAAAACTTGCTTTTTACACATAAAGACATATCCAAACTCCGCCCCTTCCTCATTTTCTCCGATGCAGAAAAACACGTCCACGCCCTAATCTCCTCCAGGCTCGACTACTGCAACAGCCTGCTCATCGGTATCCCCAACAAACACCTCCAGAAACTTCAATTCATTCAGAACTGTGCTGCCCGAACTCTGATGAAAACCTGCAAATACGACCATATCACCCCTATTCTTCAGAACCTACACTGGCTTCCCATAACC
Organism: Cololabis saira; assembly: GCF_033807715.1. Taxonomy (NCBI): domain Eukaryota; kingdom Metazoa; phylum Chordata; class Actinopteri; order Beloniformes; family Belonidae; genus Cololabis; species Cololabis saira. Next base: position 41,832,731 of record NC_084587.1, read on the forward strand.
TCAAGAATTCAATACAAGATCGCCCTCATCACCCACCTCTGCATCTACAGCAATAACCCTCAATACCTCAAAGACCTCCTGACCCCTCACTCGTCCACCCGGAACCTCCGGTCACAAAACACCAACCTCCTCTGTCAGGCCCCCCCCGACTCCGCTCCATGGGAGACAGAGCTTTCTGCTCCGCTGCCCCCCACATCTGGAACTCCCTCCCTGAACAGCTACGTCCACCCCAGTCTGTGGACACCTTTAAAAAGGGGCTTAAACTTTTTTGTTCAGGAAGGCTTTCCCTGGTCTTTTATAGATGTTTTTATTGTTTCTGTGCTTTTATGCTTTTACTTCTGGTCTTTTATGAGTCTTGATTTTATTCCTTTTTGTTTATGTTAGCACTTTGAGATTATTTTATGAAAAGTGCATTACAAATAAAATGTATTATTATTACAAAGTAGACTGAGGATCAGATCAGATAGTGATTCTGCATTTGTCTCTGACAGGAGATGTGAAGTCCAAGGAGGTCCCAACATGACAGACGGAGGACATCATCAGGCTGAACAATGAAATGGATCCAGAGGAAAAACTACAAAAACCTTCAGAGTAAAAAGTAAGAAACCTCCGGTGAGATCGACATCTACAGGTCTGGAAGACCACAGGAGACAACCAGAGGAGACCAGAATCCTTCAGACCATCAGAAGTCGAGAACTCCGTGGAGAAGGTAGATCAGTCGTCGTCAACAACTTCATAAATCCAAACACAACAAACCACTGAGAACATTCAGAACCAGGAACGAGAGTAAACATTAGCAGGAGACTTCTGGATCAGTCTGTGGACGAAACCAAGACGAACTTCTACCAGAACGATGGAAGACGTGAGAAGAACGTCTCACGATCCACAGCAGACACCTCAGGTCAGAACACGTGGCGGCAGCGGTGGTACGGACATGTGGCTGCGGGAGGGACGTCTCTGGTGTTTACCGACGATGCCACAGAACAGAAGTGGAGGATGAGCTGGCAGCTGATGGGCGGAGCTTCACAGTGCAGATGGAGAGTGACTCTGAACCTTACTGAGAAACTGAAGACTAAGAACCTGAATGCTCTTCAATGACCAACTCAGTCACGGGATCTGAGGCCGTTGTAGAGGGTTTCTAGCTCCTGAATACAAAGCTGAGGGCAGAAAGACCCTCAACCAACAACACAGATACAAGCCAACCTTTTCAAACCCGTCCAACACCAGGTGACCGAACCGTGAAGGTTTTGCTGGGACTCACCTGACTGGCAAAGGCCTCGTTGATTTCAAACACGTCGATGTCGTCCACGGTGAGACCTGAGGAGCCAAAGATGGTTCTCAGTTACATCATCAGCAGCATCGTCACCAAAACTTCAGCAGAACGTTTAGAGTCACGCTATGTAGCAGTGCCACTTCTGACCACATGGGGCGGCAGAGTGTGAGACAGCTCCTGCGTTGTCTGCTGGTGTGAGACACGGGGTGTCCAGATACACGTCGGACCGTCCCAACTTATTAGCATAATATTGTCAGCGGCTCCTCAGTCAGAAGAGCAGATGTACCCGCCCCCGTGTGGTCAGAGTTGGTACTGCTACCTGGACTACTGCTCAGTTCACTGTAAAAGGAGCTGAACAGTCTTTTACGCAACACTCCTGCACGCGTCCTGAGGAGAACAAACAAGCGTCTCGCTTCTGCAAGCATGTGGGTTTCTAGCACATCTGAACATGGTCCTAGTCTCAACACTTGACTGGACGCTGCTAAATACTCTCATCAAACAAGGACCATCTGAGGTTCCTACATGAAGATAAGATATTTGAAATGGTTCCGCTCAGTGAAACGAGCATCGGACGTAACACGTGAGATTAAAGCAGAAGTGTCAGTTGGTCTTAGCAAGTAGAACATTAGAAACGGGTTTGACCATTTTGGTTCATTTACTTGTGTGATTGAGGCTCTTCAGTACTAAACCTATAAAACTGGTTTTATTTGACGCTATATAACTAAAATTGCATTGAAATGAACTAAACAAAGTTAAATGTCTGAGATTAAACTGCTGACCAGTGTCCAGAACCAATGAGGACGTCCACATTGGTTCTGGGATAAATCCCTGGTGAGAACTGCAGCAGGTGTGCCCTGGTCTGACGGCGAGTTGCTGCCGCCCCTCCATCTTACCTGCCTGCTGCAGAGCTGCAGGGATCGCCACGGCCGGTCCGATGCCCATGACGTCAGGAGGGACCCCCACCACTGCGCTGGCCCTCAGGACCCCCAGGACCGGCAGACCCAGGGCCTCCACGGCAGCCCTGCGTCCGACCAGCAGGGCCGCCGCCCCGTCGCTCACCTGGCTGGAGTTCCCTGCCACACAGGTGTTTGACAGTTACTGCCGAGCGGCGTTGCTTTCAAAGCGTCCAGGTCGAGCCCTGACCTGCGGTGGTGCTGCCGTCCGGTTTGAAGGCCGGTCGCAGCTTGGCGAGTCCCGCCAGGGTGGTTCCCGCTCGCACGCCCTCGTCTTTGCTCACCGTCACCCGGCGCTCCCGGCCCTCGCCGTCCACGACGCTGGTGGTGACGGGAACGATCTCCTGGTCAAACCGACCCGAGCTCTGCGCCTGGGCCGCTCTGTGGGTACCAGCAGGTCACTCGGTAACGGTTTGCTGCAGACTTCTGTCATGTGTGTGAACGTCTGAACATCCTGCTGCAACAGCTGAGTTTACGGCCGCAGTTCAGAGAGATCCATAAACTCAGGAACCGTGTCCTGGTTCAGGTCACTGAGGACTTCTGGATTATTTACAGTATATTCACTTTTAAATAGGAGGTTACCAACTGATCAGAGGAACAAATCACTAATAAATAGGGGTGTAACAATATATCGTGCCACGAAATTTCGCGATACAAAAATGTCACGATACGTGTCGTGGAGGTGACAAACTGTATCCCGATATTGAGTTATTAATATTAATATATTGTTTACTAGTAACGTGCATCCTATTGGTGCAGCGGGATCACGTGACGACCGCGCCTCGACCCACGGACAAAATCTTACTACGCTCAGAAGAAACTAGCACCGTTTCGCGGTCCCGATCACGGGACTCTTGGGGGGTTTTGAGCTCCGGACTCATAATCTTTTTTATGATGTAAAGATTGTGTCGTCCCCAAAGGTGGGAGCGGGATGAAACGATAACGGGGTTCACCTTACGGCCTCAGGCTGGGAGCATGTGGCTGAAGCTCTTAGCTCTGTCATGAGCTAAAGAACAGTCATGTTGCATTTTGAGTTTCGGACTTTTCATAGTTTATTTATTTACTTTTATTTGTTAAATTTCTGGAAAAGAAAAAAAATCAAGTCATACATGAGAGAAACTATTCAGTCTGTGGCAAAATATTTTTACTTGTATGAAACTGAAGATGCATAATGCAAACCTGACATTTACTTTTAGTTCATTTTGTGTACCGGCAAATGGTTGGCCTGGCTTTCTCTTTAAAACTTAAACAGTTATAAAGCATTACAAACTGCAACAATAGGGCAAACGCACAGTATATTTTTGTATTTTTTGTCTTTCAAACAAAAGACAATTTTTTCCAGTCATATGTTCCTCATTCAAGGTTGTTAAAAAAAAAAAATACTGCTATAATAAAGTATCGTTATCGTGACCTCAATATGGTGTATCGTACCGTATCATGAGATTAGTGTATCGTTACACCCCTACTACTAAAACACCTTCATTTATCTGTGGAGACTCACTTCTGCTGAGAGCTCAGCGCAAAGGCGTCCTGCTTCTCTCTGGAGATGCCGAAGCGCTCGGCCACGTTCTCCGAGGTGATGCTGCGCACACACACACACACACACACACACACACACACACACACACACACACACACACACACACACACACACACACACACACACACACACACACACACACACAGAGTTACAGCTGTGCACGGCCTCAACCAGGATTTCCTGATTATGTCAATTTAACTGCAGTCAGGAATCCAACGATGGACACCACCAGGTCCAGATCCAGACCCTAGTGGTCCAGAGAGGAATCGCAGGTGGTCTGATGATCCAACCTGACTTGGAGCCTGCGGTGAAGGAAGTAGCCTCCTCACCTGCTGCTTGGAGGGCTGACCATGATGATGTTGCCGTGTGAGCGGCGCCTGGAAATCGGTTCGTGTATGTGATGGAGGGACAAAGACGGCAGCGTTGCATGCTGCTTTATAAATAACAGGTGGTGAGAGACCACAAAAGACCGGGGAGCTTGTGAGGGACCATCAGAGGTCATGTGAGGTCATACTCTGATCTGTATCTAATATGATTTTCATTAGTGACTGAATCTCAGGTCGCTGACTCAGGTGAGGTGGGCGTGTCCCGACCTGGTGGTGTCCAGTTGTGACGTATACGCTGGCGACTCACCCCATGGGTGTGAGACAGTCTCTGGCCTTTTCGTTGTCTGAGACTCTGCTGCTCAGGTCTCCCGGGTTACCGATGGACTGCAGCGACATGCTCTCCACACTGCAACACACACACACACACACCTCCGTACCAGCTGTTGGGGTCATGTGATCACACACCAGCTGCTCCAAACGTGGTCTCCGCCCGCAGGTCTGGCTTCGGTGTGAGGAACTCACCCACAAGCGAGGCCCAAGTCGATGGATCTGCTCCTGATGGCTCCTGCACAAACACACCCACCCGGTCACTTCAGGCCACTCCCCACAGAAGTGTGTGCTGGTGTGTGCTGGTGTGTGACCTGCTATGTTGAAGAGGGCCTGCAGGCCGGACGAGCACTGCCTGTTGACGGTGCAGACAGGAACCGTGTCTGGAAACTCACTGAAATAAAGACACAGAGGTTAGAAACTCAAGGGGCCAGTTGTTCAAAGGTAATCTGATCGGATTGGATCAAAGTTTGAAAATGGGTTGTTCAAAAGGGAAAGAAGGATTCTGAAATTGGATTAGATCACGTAATCCAATCCTAGTTTTAATCTGGATCAAACCTTCAGTTCAGTTTGTGTTGTTCAAAACTTTCCAGTAGGATTTGGATAACTTTGATCCAAAAAAACAGGATTATCCTGATCCCAACATGGGGTAGGATTTCAAGGTGGATTTCAGGAGGAAAATGTCGAAAAACTTTAAAATTGGTCAAATAATACAACATTTGTATCATTTAGTGTAAATACTTTCATTTATATTTTGCACTTGACTTGTTTAACCGTTACAGTGATAAAGTAGATAAAGTAAACATAGGCTACCAATTAAGCCTTTCAGTATAGTAAAGTAAAAATAAAATAAAAATGATCTTGTCACCATGAAATAATCCCCCAAACAGATTTCAATAAACAAAAATAATATATTCAATTTTTCTGTAATTCATCACTGTATATTAATATCAAAGAAACAATCATCAGAGATGAACCTGTCAAACATAATTTCTAACTATTGCATCCCTTACTACACGTCCAGTCAGTCCCTCATTCTGACAGAACACCAGAGGTTGGTTCTTCAACAGGCTCAGGTGCATCACAAACGTCATCACAGAGAGGGACAGAGAGCGCCTGGTAGCGATGTTGTGCAAGACAATACACTTAAAGGGACCCCATGTTGGCTCTTCTACCTGTTGTTCTTTACATAGCTGGTAGGCCACATTGTGATATGTTGTCCCATTTAGAGCACGGGTAATCTGGATTTGGTAATCTTGAAAACTGTGTATCTGGATCAGGGTGATCCAATCCAATGTTGCTTTGAAAAACCGGCATGAAACTAAGACGGATTACCTGATCCTGGATAGCATGAAATGGGATTTCCAAATCTGGATCACTTTGATCCAGATTACATTTTTTGAACAACTGGCCCAAGGAGTTCATGGAGCTCATCCAGACATTGAAGAAGCAGCAGCTCTACTCTGAGCTCCTCCTGGAGGGCCGAGCTTCTCTCCCCGTCTCTCAGGGCGTCTTACAGGGTTACAGAGCCACTTTCACCGCTTCTATCCAGGATCTCGTTCTCTCAGTCGAGAGCTCGGCTCCTCTTTCATCTGGACTGATCATTGCAGACTCCGCATCACTGCAGACGCTGCTCCAATCCACCTACTGATCTCCTGCCCCGCCCTTCCCTCACTTGTGAACAAGACCCCAGGTAACTGAACTCCACCTGGGGCAGGATCTGATCCCGGACTCGGAGAGGGAGCCGTTTTCTGACCGTTGACCATGGTCAGTGTTGTGCATGAAAGAGTTCAAATGAAGACGTTCATTGAACACGTTCATTTCTGTGAGAACGTTGAACTGAACGCAACATATTTGCAAATAAAGAACTTGAACGAGAACTTGTTCATTCTGCAGATAACAAACTGGAATTTGAACTGTTCAGATTATGTGAGCAGCGCCAGCGAGCTGTCAGATGATGCCTCCGCTTGTCTCCCAAAGAGTTTGATGGTAAAAATCTCACCTTTCTGTGCGCTGAGAAAATAAGTCAGAGCGTCTGCCTCGTCAACTCCAAATTTGAAACGTCATGTGGAGTTAAAACATCTGCCCAGTGTGAGGAAATATCTGCAAGTCCTTGACAATCAAACCAAGTCTTCAGGAAAGACCAAGAAGACCCAACATCCCCAAACGACCCCGGTCCCACTGCTGCTCCTTCAGGGGTTTGATTTCCCAGCAACAGGTAGACAAACTGATAAAGGACTACATTGTTGGAGATTTACAGCCTCTGAGTAAAGTTGAAAAGCCACTAGGACAATACATGATTGTATACAGTGAACAGTTTTAGGACAGGGTGGCGTTTCATTCGTACTTCTCTCCTAAAAATATTGAAATGAATTGAATTTGAACTAGTTCAAAATGATAATGGTGAACTATGAACGTGAACTGTTCATTTTTAAACTATGTGAACTGAACTTTGAACTAGTTCATGAGAAGTAGGAACTTGCACAACATTGACCACGGTCTCGGATTTACAGGCGCTAACTCTCATCCCAGCAGCGAACCGCTGCAGAGAGTTGAAGGTCTGGGCCTGATGAATCCAACAGAACCACATAGTCAGCAAGAACCAGAGACCGAATTCTGAGGCCACCGAACCGGACCCCCTCTGCTACTCGGCTGCTCCTAGAAATGTCACAGAACCGGTGACAAAGAGCAGCCTTGGTGGAGTCCGACTCCAACAGGAAACGAGGGCGTCTTACTCTGCATGGTTCTCTGTCGCCTCGACAACTGAAGTACTGCGTTCAGACCCGTGAGTCTGCAGCAGTCGTGGAGGATTTGACTCTCTCTGGACCTCTGTCTGTCTGGTGCGGTGGTCCCACCATGACGGTCCTCTAACACCCGGCCAGGCCCATCTCAACCTCACTTCATCTCTAACCCCAGGGTCTCGTAAGAAGCACACAATCCTGCTCAGTGTCGGTCGTTCCACCAGAAGCACAGGCGTGTTCCTGACTGACCGGAAGCTTAGCAAAAACGGGACTCACCTGAGGAAGTGGGCCACTCTGGCCATCACAGCCCCGGCTCCAGGCTGCAGCACGTTACCTGCAGAAAGAAAACATCTCAGATCACTACTGATGGATGTCAGAGTACGCCAGACCGGACCACGTCAGTGTTTCCACCCGTTCTAGAGACTCCAGACTTTGTTCTGGGTTTCTGTCAGCAGCTGAGGGAGAACCAGAGGCGGCCTGAGTTCAGACCTTCTCACGCTCTGGTTCCGAGGGAATGATCATATGGATCAGACTCTGGTCTGAGATACGCCATCTGGACTCACGACCTGGAATAGGGACAACTCTGCCCTGCTCAGGTCACACTGTGGATTACACCAGTTTCGGACCTGCGGTTCCTCCACGGACCACCAGGGTCCAACAGTGAGTTCTTCGACACATACACACGTGGACAAAATTGTTGGTACCCCTCAGTTAAAGAAGGAAAAACCCACAATTCTCACTGAAATCACTTGAAACTTACAAAAGTAACAATAAATAAAAATGTATTGAAAACTAAATAATCAAAATCAGCCATTACTTTTGAATTGTTGATTAACATAATTATTAAAAAAAACTAACTAATGAAATAGGGCTGGACAAAAATGATGGTACCCATAACTTAATATTTTTATGCCATAAAAAAGCGAGACTGGAATTTGCAAAAATGCATGTTGACAAGCCACAAAGCTTCTGGGAGAATGTCCTTTGGACAGATGAGACCAAACTGGAGCTTTTTGGTAAGGCACATCAACTCTACGTTCATAGACTCAAAAACCAAGCATACGAAGAAAAGAACACTGTCCCTACGGTGAAACATGGAGGAGGCTCAGTAATGTTTTGGGGCTGCTTTGCTGCAATGGCACAGTGTGTCTTGAATGTGTGCAAGGTAAAATGAAATCTGAAGACTATCAAGGCATTCTGGAGAGAAATGTGCTGCCTAGTGTCAGAAAGCTTGGTCTCAGTCGCAGGTCATGGATCTTCCAACAGGACAACGATCCAAAACACAGAGCCAAAAACACCCAAGAATGGCTGAGAGAAAAGCGTTGGACTATTCTAAAGTTCCTTCCATGAGCCCAGATCTGAATCCCATTGAACATCTGTGGAAGGAGCTGAAACATGCCATTTGGAGAAGACACCCATCAAACCTGAGACAACTGGAGCAGTTTGCTCATGAGGAGTGGGCCAAAATACCTGTTGACAGCTGCAGAACGCTCATTGAATATACAGAAATCGTTTGATTGCATTGATTGCCTCAAAAGGTTGTGCAACAAAATATTAAGTTATGGGTACCATCATTTTTGTCCAGCCCTATTTCATTAGTTTGTTTTTTTTATAATTATGTTAATCAACAATTCAAAAGTAATGGCTGATTTTGATTATTTCATTTTCAATACATTTTTATTTATTGTTACTTTTGTAAGTTTCAAGTGATTTCAGTGAGAGTTGTGGGTTTTTCCTTCTTTAACTGAGGGGTACCAACAATTTTGTCCACGTGTGTATTTACAGTCTGGTACAGAAACAGTAAACTTCCCCAACACTGCGCGCTGGTTTTTGGGTTCATGTCGCCGGGAGGTCAGATCTCTCTGATGAAGAGGTCAAACGTGTCGCCTCACCCACGCAGACGTCGCCCAGCTTGTCAGGAGACAGTCCCACATCCTCCAGCACAGCCGCCATCACGGCGCTCAGCAGCTCGTCAGGTGTGGTGTCCTGCAGGTAAGGCACAGAGCAGTGAAGTCAATGTTGTGTTCAAGCGCCAGTTTTAAAGGGCTTTAGCTTCGTCATCAGAGGGACTCGTCCCACGGAGACGTTCAGAAACGGAGCACTTCCTCGGCCGGGTTTATGACCCATAGCTGAGAGGGAACAGTTATTCACAATCACAAACCACTGAAGACAGCTGTCAGTCTTCTCTGGAGCAGACGTCCCCTCAGATTCACACGGACCAGTGGACTAGACAGAAACCTGGACCAGTGGACTAGACAGAGACCTGGACCAGTGGACTAGACAGAATAGGGGTGGGCAAAAATATCGATATGGCAATATATCGAGATACTTTTCCAGCTGATTCAATATCGATATTCAAAATTTGAATATCGATTTTTTTTGTTTTTTTAATCCCCGATCTTTTTCCCATTCTATCACCCAGTGGTCCTACCTAAGTGACAGTCCTGGGCATTGCCACTCTCTACCAACCCTGGGAGGGCCCTGCACTGAGCTCAGGTTTTATTTCACGTTTTATTTCATTTTATAATTTATTTTTTATATAACACAATTGCCTGTCCTTAAAAAATGAAAAATAGTGGACAGAGGTTTATTTATTTATGGATTTATATCTATACTGACTGATCACTGTGCCTGTCCTTGGTTTTAGTTCCATCTTTCTTGTGTTTATTATCATTTGCCACATAATTAAAGCAACCTCATACTAAATTTAATGTTAATTTCATATAAATAATATGAAAAACATATACAAATATGTTGTAACTTTAGCTTGTATAGTTATAATAAAACATTGTTTTGACTCAGTTTGTCCCATGAATTGTCACTATAATCTGATGAACGTGCAACTCAGATTTTAAGATCCATCACTATCATCTGATGTACATATATACAACTTGGATTTTAAGATGTGTAATGCATTTTTAAATTTTTCGGTGAACTATGTAGAATATAATAATCGGGATATCGCATAATCGGGATATCGCAATGTGTATCTTATCGTGGCTCAAGTATCGTGATGCGTATCGTATCGTGAGGTCCTTCCCAATACCCACCCCTAATACAGAGACCTGGATCAGTGGACTAGACAGAGACTGGGGGTTGGTTTTGAGCAGCCAGGGATGGATTTTTCCTGCCTAGGAAACGCAGGAACCTTGGTCAAATTTCCTACCGGCAAACATTTCTAACGGCAAACATAATTTTTTTCATACAACTATGTTGAACTTGCTGTATTTGATGTTTGAAACTTCAGTCGCAGCTCTCCACATCGTGGCGGCGCTATACTGCAACCTGCACATCGGGGGTCCATTTATAAATAAACCAACCTGATGGATGTAACCAACTACTGACTTTGAGGCCTTGTAAAATAGATAAATATGTCCAAATCTGATTTACAAACACACACAAACAACGGGGAAGCAGTAGAGGAGAATGGACATAATTAACCTAATATGGCAGAACTTGAACTAGTATTTCATGTAAAATACAGTTTACATAGCAGGAATAACGGTATAAATCAGTAATGAAGTCTGTGAAGGAGTTACTCAAAACGAGAATTAGTGCTGGGCGGTATACCGGTTCATACCGAATACCGGTGTTTATTTTTCTTATGATATGAATTTTTCATATACCGTAATACCGGTGAGTAGCGTGTACACAACGTTGGGAGCGCCGCGCGGCGGAACGTAGCACCGCTGGACCCTGTTTGTGAGGGGACTGTTTAGCGAGTGAGCAGTGAGCAGAGCCGGCACGGAAAAGTCAACCGTGCTGCGTGTCCGCGTGTAACCTAAATCTACCATGGTCTCGGTGTTAGGGCTCGGCCAAGTGAGGCTTTATTAATATATGGGCTTTATAAATGTATTAAATATATGAGCGCGGAGTCGGCGAGGAGCTGCGCGCGGCGCCGAGCACGATCCGGGCTCACAGTCAGTTGCGCTGTGAAGCCTGATTTATGGTTCCGCGTTAAATCGACGCGGAGCTTTCGCCGCTGGGATTTTTGAGTTATTTATGAAGAAGTTCTGAGTTCCCTCTGAGCAGTACTCGAGTTGAGGGGGGATGAGGGGTGATGTGATGGCACCCTCCCCCCTGAAATAAAAACGGTCCAAATCATCCCCCCTGAAATAAAAACGGTCCAAATCATCCCCCCTGAAATAAAAACGGTCCAAATCATCCCCCCTGAAATAAAAACGGTCCAAATCATCCTCCCTGTAAAACTGCCATCCCTCCTTTCCATCCCTTATGTCATTTCATCAATGAATGTGGTTTTACTGCTATTTCAACATTTAGAGTCATCACCAGAAAAATAACACCAGAAAAATAACTTATTTGACAATTTTCACCTTGAAATTTCACTTGAAATAAGTAGAAAAATCTGCCAGTGGAACAAGATTTATCTTCTTATTACAAGCAAAAAAATCTTGTTCCACTGGCAGATTTTTCTACTTATTTCAAGTGAAAATCTACTTGAAAACAGACTGATTTATTGCTTGTGTAGTTGAAAAAATACATGAGAACAGGACCTTGAAAAAAATAATCGCATTGTAAACGGCATCATTTTGTGAGGCCATGCTAATCTGTATTTATACTACTGTGGGCATTAATGTTTTTCTACAATATTTCCTCCTCATGACAGTAAAATAGGCCATTCTAAGTCAATTTACTGCAGCAATTCCTTTCCAAATCATTAGAAAATGTGGTTAACACCCGGTTGTGCATGAAAAAAAAAATACCGTGATATACCGTGAAACCGATATAATTTTGAAAAATACCGTGTATATATAAATTTGGTCATACCGCCCAGCACTAACGAGAATCAGTCGATAGAAAATTAGTTTAAAGAATATTAGTGCATCAAAAGTGAAGTTTATTCCATGCTGCAAACCAATGTGTGTTTTGTAGTGATAACAGCTCAGGTGAACTCACATGTGGGTGACAGGTTGTATATTTTGTACCTTCGAGCTTTCCATACAGTCACCTGAGTGTTTCCACACAAAGGGGGCGGGACTCGCTGCAAAGTTAGTTAAGACTGTTTCATTGGGGAGGTTTGTATGTTTGTCAGCGGCTCATTTTCAGTGTTGTGTTTGTTCAGCACCAGCTACCTTGAACGCTCCTCTCTTGGCTTTCCCGATCGCCGTCCTCCGTCCGTGAACCAGCACCACGTCCTCCCCGGAGTCCGGCTCCGAGGAGCCGCAGCCCGGGGCCCGCAGCTCCCGCCCGCAGCCCGAGGAGGAGCCGGAGGAGCCGGGGGGACACAAGTGTCCAGAAATCACCCTCAGTCTGTTCATGGCTCCTCTTCTCTCCCAGGTCTGGACCAGGGTCGGACTTTGAACGGTGAACCCGCAGGTCTGCGAGTACGGCGGGGGAGAAGGGACAAAAAGAACAACTCCGCCCTCTCCATACAGACGAGGGTGCACATGATCATAATATTCCCAAGGATCTTTATCTGTTTAAAATAGCTGGACATTCTGACTTTCTACAGTATATCGCAATAAAAGTTATATTGATTTATGAAAAGCATTTTTCCTGTATAATTGTTTTATAATAACTATTATTTTAATTTCTTTTTTTTATATATATTTTTATTTCACAAAAGAAAGGCAATCAGATACATCCTTAATGACGGTATGTCTTACAATTTTCTTTTGTGCACGCATGCCTACTCCCGCCTACCCAAAAACATACACAAAAAATAAATAAATAAAATAGATAAACTGGAGAAAAAAAATGAGTGAATAAAAATATGGAAAATAACATCAGTAAATAACAATAGGGGCATCAAAACTCAAATACCTACAGATACATAAAGTAAATGACAGCAATAAAACAGCATTCAGCGGACAATGAAGTTCTCTAAACCAGAGAATAATGGGAACCAAAAAGTTCTTGAAAAAGGGGGCCACGATTATATTTTCCCAAGGTTAGTTTTTCTAAGGGTAGAAATGCTGTGAGTTCATCTACAAAATTCTTATAAGATGGAGGGGAATCGTTCTTCCAAAATGAGTTATTTTAATTTCTAAGACAATAATCTGCACAAATCTGCTGAGCAGAAACTGGAAATGTTATGAAGACTCAAAAAACAACAACCTTTTAATAGAGGACACTATCAGATCTAAAGATTAGAAACCAAAGTTGTACATTTAAATCTGATTAGAGACTGAAATCTTCACAGGTCCTCCGGCATGTCCCCACAGTTCAACTTCTGGGTAGAACTGAGTTGCAGTTCCTCTACCGACCACCAGGGTCTGGATCAAAAACAGAGTGGATCATCATTGACATCCAGGTTAAAATGTCCAAGGCTGCGTCCGAAATTGCATACTTCCACCCTAATGAGTATGCAAAATGAGTATGCAAGATTTTTTAGTGCGTCCGAAACATTAGTACGTAATAGTATGCGCTATCCACACTCAATCCGGAGGAGTTTATTAGTGTGGATTGATGGACACTAGCAAAGCAGAAACTTCCCACAATGCAATGCAGTGGTGTTTGGTTGCTAAGTGATACGTATATGTCATAAGTATAATATTAAGTATAATAATATTATATAATATTAATATTATAATATTCGTATATAATAATATTATATAATGTCATCTTGTTTTGGCCAGAATAAACAGGAAATAGTGGAGCAGTGCTGCTACTGCTGCTGTAACACGTCACTTCCTCCCTACGGCAGGAAGTGACGTGTGCGCTCCGAATAGTAGTACGTCCGAATTAATGCATACTACTGATATTTAATCAAAAGTGTGCCGAATTTAAGTATACTTTTTAGTATATACTGTTCAGTATGGCATTTCGGACGCACCGCAACTTTACAGCAGAAATATACATGTTTACGTCTGGTACGGAAACAGTTTTGGTCTCCGTGGTTACATTCACATCCATGACGACTGCAGATTAACTTCAACCCTGCAGAGGAAACTCGCTGGGTTTCTGATCTGATCAGTCTGGAATACTAAGGAGGACACAAAATAACAAAAAAAAAAAAACAGTTTTCCTTGACAAATCCCATGAAGACGCAAGAAGACGAACAAAATCGATTAAATGTTTTATTTTCAAGTTTGTCACAACACATGAATAAGGCCACCAACTCACTGAACATTCATGAATCAAGACGAGACAAAAATACCTGCTTTAAAATATAAAATCTGAAAAGTTTGTTCAAAGTTTAAAGAGATTAATTGAAGATTGAGTGAACAAATGTGTTTGTTTACAAACTAAGACGTCATAAAACAACACAAACATCGGTTGCAAACTTGTGATGGAAAATAATACTGAAAGAAAAAAAAAAAAAGCATTAAAGTTACGAGGCTGCCAGCTTCAAACGAACACTAGGAGGTTGGCAGGTTTACCTGATCTGTAACGAGCTGAACACACCTGCACAGGTGAGGAAATAAAACTTCATCAAGGCCTCAAAGAAGCAGCGGGGAGCAGCAGGAATGTTTCAATATATGCCATTAAAAACATTTTTAAAAAGAAAGAAAACTTTCTTTAAGGCAACAGATGAAAAGGTGCAGCTCTAGTGGAGGGGTACGGCAAGCCAAAAAAACACAAGAAAAAACAATCCTCAAACAGGTCTTGTCCAAGAGACAGAAAAGAACATGACATTTAGAACATCAACAACAGTGTAGAAAAGAGAAACACTGGATTTTCAGAGGAAACAAATATTTTTAAAAAGTTGTATTTCTGAAAAAAAGCACAAATAATTTAGTCGTGTTTTTCACTTAAGAAGAATGGAGTTTTTTTTAATGCTGCTTTCGACAATCTAAATTAATAGTTTTTTTAAAACCATGTTTCTCTGCAGAGAAGAGATGCACGAATGTCGAACAACCAGCACACGTCTCCGGGGCTTTAGACGGGCATGAAGGAGAGCTGAAACACTCCTCAAGCCCTAATGCGACGACGCACTCAGTCCTGTTTATCACGCCGAATGCAAAAAAATACACACTCACTTACGACAAAACAGAACTGACGGAGACCTCATCTCACAAGTGCTGCCATGGATTTACGGGGTTTAAAACTCAGGATGACAGATGGTCAAAACGAAACCAATTCCTGCTGGAGGTCATCGTTTCCCTGGTGAAGCGATGGTTTATGGATACCCGGCTGGTCCAACAGATGTCTAATGACTGGAGGACCTTCAACCTGAAACATCACCGGTGGTCAGTCAGACGGGGCATCGCTGGAGTCACCTGGTTAAAGGATTTCTGACGAGGGTCTATCCGTCCAAAACAAACTAGGACCAGCTGTGGGGGCAGACGTCCACCAGAGACCACGCTGAGGACACGCCCAGACAGTCAAACCGTAGCGTTTATCCACGACGAAAAGCAAAGTACTTTTACGATTCGCTTATGGCCCTTTTGCACTGGTACCACCTCAGCTCGGTTCTACCCGTTTTGCGCTTTTGCATTAGGGTTGAGACGGGTAGAGCCGCTCCAAGCCGATACATTTTTCTGTAACCATTCGAGCGAGGTTCTATGCGGGCTGAGCCGGGACTATTTCTGACGTCACCACCCTCCACACCTCTGATTGGTCGGGGGCGGGGCCGTCAAACGTTTGAATCAGGAAGCGGGAGTCAGCGCGAGGCGACTCGCGCCGATTTTATTATACAGCACAAACGTCTGTTTGGTGATCCAACTCTGAGGTGCAGATGTTCATAAACCTGGTGGCTGACGAGAAAATTAAAAAAGCGATGTAGACGGCTGTTTTTTTCTCAGCCGCTCGCGGCTCCAGCTGATTTCTCATCTGCGCCGACATGAACAAAGGTGCTGCGCAATCGAGTACGTCACAGCAGCTTCACCCCAACCTGCACACTTCTCCCCTGGCTGTGCAAAAACACACGGGTGGAGCCGCGTCGAGCCGAGCCGGGCTGAAGCGAGACTAGTGGAAAAGTGCCATTAGATTTCCTTTATTCATTATTTTGGACTTGGAACCTGCCCTGGACTTGAAACGCGTCATTTGAATCAACAGAAACAGAAACCGTTGCGCCTGCAGGACCAGACTGAAGCGGGAGACGTGTCGGAGCTGTTGGTGGCGGTTAGCTCCGGAGGAGGGCCGAGACCCGTCCAGCAGTTTGTGGACGGATCTAGTTGTAGGACCGACGCAAACTGGACAAAAACCTCAACCCTCCTTCACGGGGCCACAAACAACTCAAACAAAAGTACACAAAGGAAACGTTAAACGCTCGTCCAGACATGTCCTGAATAACAACGCATCCTGATCAAGAACGCGAGCCTTCATTAACACCTCCAAACCCTCACATTTATAGACTTGTAAAACGTTACCATCTGCAGGAATCACGCTAAAGGATATCTCAATATGGCTGGTCGTTGTTTTAGCTGTGTGCATTACCGCGACTTGTCATCGGCCTCGGGTGTGTCCTCACCGGTCCCGGACGTTTTGATTGCAAGTCGACCAGTCGGTGAGAACACAATGAAGCCGTGGATGAAACTGCAGATCACTGAGTTTAAATCCACTTGTAGGAGACCAAGCTGGTGCACCTACTTTCAGATTTACAACAAAAATCCTGCAGAACAGCAGCAGAGGACAGAGGACAAGGATTGTGAAGACCTGGTTGAGTCTCAGACGGTTTCTGTCTAGAAAGCTCAGCGGTAAATCCAGGGTTCCATCAGCATCTCTGCCGCGACCCTGGTACTCCTCCTGGGCTCAGGCGTAGAAGATAAGTTCGGGGATCTGGCCTCCCTGTACCCCGGTGCCGTTGGTGCTGTCTGAGGAGCACTGGAACTGGAAGGTCACTTTCCCACACTGCACCTCGGTCATGCCCTCCTGCCCGAAGTAGCTGAGCTCGTTGCCGTCCAGCACCACGCTGGCGGTGTAGAAGGTGTCGGGCTCAATCTGCACCGGGTAGTCGAACCAGACGGGGAAGGTGCTGCTAGAGCCGTCGGAGAAGTACTTGATGATCCGCTGGGCCATCGGCACGCCCTGCCGCTTCAGCTCGATCTTGGCGCTGTACTCCGCCGAGCCGCAGCTGGAGCCGTACAGGCCGAAGCCGGCGATGAAAATGCGCTTGTCCACGGCGAACTGGATGCTGTCGCAGCGGCCGCGGTAGCGCCACTGATTGCTCCGGTAGGCGCAGGACTGGAACCGGTGGCAGCGCTGCGGCGACAGGCCTTTGCGAGGTTTGGAGCAAAACAAGAGGTCCGGCTTCTTGGAAGCGGTGTACCACAGGAATATGTCGTTGGTCTCGTTGAGTGTCAGCACCCCGGACTGTGCCGCTCCGTTGGCGAAGTCCTCCAGCGCCATGGTGGGGATGCGGATCAGGTAGATGGCCTTCCCCAGCACCAGACGCCTGTTCTCGATGGTCGGCGAAAGGTCTTGTCGCTGGCACTCAGCCTCCGCCCAGTTCAGCGCCGCCTCAAACACCACCATCTCCTTGGCGTTGAGCGTCTCCCGCCGCAGGATGCTATCCAGCGTCTGGGTGTCGATGTCACAGAAGCCCTCGGAGCGCAACGCCAGCTCAGCCTGGGCGTCGATGACCTCCCAACAGCGCTGCGTCAGGTCCGGCTCCTCGAACAGGCAACTCTGCGACAGCAGCACGCAGGCGTTCTTGGCACTCAGGCTGGTCTCCAGGAAGTTGACGCAGGCCCGCGCCAGATGAGGCACAATGTACTTTTTAGCAGCGTAGAGAGTGGCGAGCACCGTGTCGGCACACAGGTCGATCTCATCGCAGTAGATGTACCTGTGGATGCAGAAATAATATCAGAAACGCTCCCCACCTGGTGTCCAGTCCACCTGAAAGACCGCTGGGTGTCTACTGGGCGCAGAAGGGCCACCGTCGAGCTATCGTCACGCCGGCACACTCGTCAAACAACAGAGCGGTTCTACCACACGCAATGTTCTAGCAGTGACTGTCCACTGGGCTTCTCCACAGACCTGCACTTGATATCAAATTTGATCTATTTCCAACATAAGACACCCCGATCGGCACTGAGTCGCAGTAAACAAGTAAAATGTCTCAAGAGATTTCAACCAGATAAGTTTATTTAAGAAATTGAAAAGCACATTTTGCTCCACGTCACTCATCTCTTTCTGGAAGGATAAAGCAGGACAAGATGTGGCCCTGAATACGCTCTTAAACGAGGAGATAACAACGTCATGATTACGTCTGAAATGCAGAAGCAGAACTCATAAAGCCACAACTCAGGCCAATCAGGCGGGAATCTGATGCACTTCCCTCCTGAAACACTGAGTAGTATCTGAAAGTGATCCTTCACTCTTCCAGCTGGATCGTGGCTCGTCCATGCTCGGTGGGACCCAGAGGTTAGAGCTAGACTTACTTCAACATGGCCAGGAATGAAGGCGGCTCCACATCAGGGATCCGGATCTCCTCCTGGTCCTCGGCCAGTTCCCCGTAGAACATGGCATGGAACACAGAGCTGCCGACGGCCAGGACGTACTGCAGAAACAGAACAAGAGCCAAGACAAACACTTCAAACTCTGATGCACCTGGCAGACGGGGCCCTGGCCTTTTGATCCCCAGGAAACCACCTCAGCATAAGCCCGGTTTTCTTTGGGACTAATGTTCCATCTGTGCTGTCGATGTGACATAAGCAGACCCTTTGTGATGTGTCATACACTATTTCTATGTATTAAAGCTAAATTTCGTTCTGGATTGATCACTTTATCTCAACGGACGACACCGAACACTCCACCAGGAAGGGAGGATTACAGGATTTATACACATCTTGCAGCTGTGTGGGCTAAAGGCGTCGTATTACAGTCTTCCACATTATATCAGGGGACAGAAGAAGCACGAGGAAGCTGGTAGATCTGAAGGTTTACGACAGTCCTGGAGGAAGACTGGTGTGATCATAAAATTTTTTCTCAATTCAATTTTATTTAAAAAGGGACAGTGTACAGTTAAAACATAAATGTTGCCATCTGATGCACTGTACCAGATTATAGCTTTAAGCTAATTTGCATCTGCAGTCCCTTGAAAATGAACTAAGACCTGCTGGAATGGACAAAGTCGAGGGATAAATAGGACACTGGAGGTGAAATGCTGACACCTGCTCGTCATCTGCAGTAGCACACTGAAAACATTCATCAAATCTGAGACGTCTTGAAGCTGCTCCTGCATCCAGGACCCGTTTAATGTCTGCGGCTCTCCCGGTCCGAACGGGGCAAATTCAGCCGCCGTGCCTTTAACCAAAACTAGTACTCTCTCAGTGTCAGTAAATCATCCAACGTTCTTGATTCTGTCGTTAACTCTCCGTTCTGACACCTCATGAGTCGGCATCTAGTCGGAGAACATCAGCTGAAGGCCTGAAGGAAGAGTCTGGCGGACTGTGACGGACAGTTTGTCCTTTTGAAATTGAGCTCACCTGCAGAGCTGCGACCTGTGCGGGGCTTACCTTGTGTCCGGGGACTCGCTGCGTCGCACCTGGGGGCCCGACCACGAAGTGAACATCTGCCATCATCTCATTGTTGAACATGACTGAATTCCTGCAATGACAAAGTCTCATGTAACAACATTCATAAACTGGAGAAGTCACCAAAACACCAGTGCAGCCCCCCTACTCTTCTTCTCTGGAGGAAGAGCAGACGTTGGACTTCGAGCAGTCTGAAAAGTACAAAGATTTCAGTTCATCTACTGACCACTAGGATCTGGATCCATCAGTGAGTTCATCTCCACTGACTTCCATGTTAAAAAAATACAGATACAAATACTCCATAGTTAGATTTACATCCAGGACAAGTGTCCAATTTTATGGGCCTTGTCAGGTAAAAATGACATAAAATTATAAATCATGTGTATGGGGGTGTGGCTTTTTGAATGACAGCTACAATGCCGTCCAATGCCAACTTCAAAACGGGGCCGGTATCAACTCAGGACCTGCAGTACCTCAGAAATTACACCCCAAGTCCTGTGTTTCATGCAGCGCATGAGATAATCAGATGTTTTTTACTAAAATTGACAGAATTGAATCACCAGATATGTGTCAATGCTTTGGTTTTTGTTAAACAACTACCATTTAATTAACATACTAACTTTAGATACAGAGTCTGATGAAACACTCTATATTATATTGTTATATCATGACCTTGATATTTGAAGGATTATGGCAGGTAAACTTAGTGTTTACTTTACAAATTACAGACATTGTGCATTCACTCTGGATCCCTAACGTTCTCCACAATTATTACAAATCATCAGGTGACAAAAAGGGCCCACTCTCGCCGAGAAGCAGTCAAATGGGACTTTAATGCAGACATTTTTTTTTTTAAAGATATGGTTGTAATAAGGTCAAACTTGGGGGTGAGGGTTTACAGTTAGGGGACCCCTTGTGGTTATTTGACACCACACCATCCTCCTCGAACGCCTGTCTGCTCTCCTTGGTATCTCTGGCTCTGCTTTATCTTGGTTCCAATCTTACCTCACCAACAGAACTCAGTTTGTCACCATCCTTGGCTCCTCCTCCCACCCTGCCCCAGTCAACCATGGTGTCCCCCAAGGCTCTGTGCTCGGTCCAACCCTCTTCACCACCCACCTGCTCCCCCTTGGCCAGATCATACGCCACTATGGTCTCAGTTTTCACTGCTACGCTGACGATACCCAGCTCCATCTCAGCACCTCACCATCCTCCCAGCTCCCCCCACAGTCTTTGGTTAACTGCCTCTCTGCCATAAAATCTTGGATGACAACTAACTTCCTCAAACTGAACAGCAATAAGACGGAGCTCATGGTTGTGGCCCCCAAGTCACTGCTCCGGAAGGTTGGAGATCTGCTCATCCGGGTGGACGGCTGCACCATCACGCCATCCTCCGAGGCCCGTAATCTGGGCGTCATCTTGGACTCCACCCTCTCCTTCCAGTCACACATCAAGTCGGTCACCAAATCTGCCTTCTATCACCTCAGGAACATCGCACGTCTCCGTCCCTCACTCTCTGACTCTGTGGCAGAAACACTAATCCACGTTTTCATCACCTCCCGACTGGACTATTGTAATGGAGTCCTGTCTGGGGTTCCAAGTAAAACCCTGGACAGGCTCCAGTACGTGCAGAATTCAGCTGCCAGGGTTCTCACCCACACCAGGCCCTGGCAGCACATCACCTCCACCCTCATCCACCTCCACTGGCTACCTGTTAAGTTCCGCATTCGGTACAAACTCCTCCTACTCACCTACAAATCCCTTCACACTCTGGCCCCCCAGTACCTGTCCGACATCCTTCATCACCACACTCCCTCCCGGGAACCTGCGGTCTTCAGACGCTGGTCTGCTCTCCATCCCCCGGACCAGACTGAAGACGTTTGGGGACAGAGCCTTCAGTGTTGCTGCCCCCTCTGGAACTCTCTCCCTGCTGTAATCCGTGACTCCCCTTCTCTGGACAGTTTCAAAACCCAACTCAAAACCCACCTTTTCACCCTGGCTTTTCCCCATTAGTGCCCCCATCCCCCCTGTCGTTTTGTCCCGATGGTGTTTTGTTTTGTTTGTTCTTCCTTGGTTTGCCTATGATCTGTAAAGCGACCTTGGGTTCCTTGAAAGGCGCTATATAAATGCAAGTTATTATTATTATTATTATTATTTGAGAAAATGCCCACTCTTCTTGTTTAGTGAGAAGTGCATTATGCTGGTTAGAAAGTGTCTTCAGTTTAGATGAGCAGCTCCAGTACTGTTGTTAATTTGACTCAGAGTTTAAATAGCTGGGGTCCAGGGATGAAGCCCTGAGGGACTCCATGCCTCCTTGATGAGCTCAGATTTATGAGTCATGTTTCCCTCCTCACAACAGGATCCAGGATCAAGGCTGACCCCTCCCTGACGGTGGGGTTAGACCAGGGGTGGGCATTCCTGGTCCTCGAGGGCCGGTGTCCTACAGGTTTTAAATGTTCTCCTGCTTCATTGCCCCATGACACAAGTGACTGTGTCGTTAACAGAATTGTGCAGACCTTGATGACAAGCTGATGATGATGATTAATTAGAATCAGGGGTGTTAAAGCAGGGAAACATCTAAAACACGCAGGACACCGGCCCTCGAGGACCAGGAATGCCCACCCCTGGGCTAGACTGACCCTTCCCTGACGGTGGGGTACGGACTCACCTCTCTCGGACGGTGGGGTACAGACTCACCTCTCTCGGACGGTGGGGCTCAGACTCACCTCTCTCGGACGGTGGGGTACAGACTCACCTCTCTCGGACGGTGGGGTACAGACTCACCTCTCTCGGACGGTGGGGTACGGACTCACCTCTCTCGGACGGTGGGGTACGGACTCACCTCTCTCGGACGGTGGGGTACGGACTCACCTCTCTCCGATGGTGGGGATCAGATTCACCTCTCTCGGACGGTGGGGTACAGACTCACCTCTCTCGGACGGTGGGGTACAGACTCACCTCTCTCGGACGGTGGGGGTCAGACTCACCTCTCTCGGACGGTGGGGTACAGACTCACCTCTCTCGGACGGTGGGGTACAGACTCACCTCTCTCGGACGGTGGGGTACAGACTCACCTCTCTCGGACGGTGGGGTACAGACTCACCTCTCTCGGACGGTGGGGTACAGACTCACCTCTCTCGGACGGTGGGGTACAGACTCACCTCTCTCGGACGGTGGGGTACAGACTCACCTCTCTCGGACGGTGGGGTACAGACTCACCTCTCTCGGACGGTGGGGTACAGACTCACCTCTCTCGGACGGTGGGGTACAGACTCACCTCTCTCGGACGGTGGGGTACAGACTCACCTCTCTCGGACGGTGGGGTACAGACTCACCTCTCTCGGACGGTGGGGTACAGACTCACCTCTCTCGGACGGTGGGGTACAGACTCACATCTCTCGGACGGTGGGGTACAGACTCACCTCTCTCGGACGGTGGGGCTCAGACTCACCTCTCTCGGACGGTGGGGCTCAGACTCACCTCTCTCGGACGGTGGGGTACAGACTCACCTCTCTCGGACGGTGGGGTACAGACTCACCTCTCTCGGACGGTGGGGTACAGACTCACCTCTCTCGGATGGTGGGGTACAGACTCACCTCTCTCGGATGGTGGGGTACAGACCCTGCCAGCTGCGGCAGCTGTGCCCGGCGGCGCTGCCGTTGTTGTTCCTCGCGTTCTGCTGCTGGATGGAGCTGCTGGTCGAGGCGGAGGACACCAGTGTCTTACTGGGAAACAGCTCTGCAGCCATCCTGTTCCAGTCAGACCGCAGGCCGGCTCATGGCAGCTCCGGAAATCCGCCCCGCAGAACCTGAACAGATGTACGTTTTTTTTATTTATGAATTGGGATTCTGTTTAATTACTAAAATGATGTATTTTTTTATTTTACCTTTTATTTTATTATGGGTTCGTCCACCTTTAATTTACCAGGCAAAGGCCTGCTACTAGCTCATTTAAACATTTGTAGCTTAAGGAATAAGACCACAGATATGGGTAATATAATGAAGTCAAACAATATCCACATTATGGCTATATCTGAAACACATCTTGACGACTCTTTTGAGGATTCAGTATTGAGTGTGGATGGTTATAGGTTATTTAGGAAGGATAGGGATAGATATGGTGGAGGTGTGGCTGTCTATGTACAGAGTCATATCCCTGTTAAAGTAAGAAGCGATTTGATGTTGAATGAAATTGAGGCACTATGGATACAGGTTCATCTGCCACAGACTAAACCAATACTTGTTGGTTGCTGCTATAGGCCGCCTAGTGCGGATGTAAGATACTTAGACTCAATATGTGAAATGATAGACAAATCAAGTGATGAAAACAGAGAGATTTACTTTACAGGCGATAACAATATCGATTGGTTATGCATGTGCCCTCTTAAAAAGAAGCTCATTACTGTAACTAATGCATGTAACCTAACACAGACCATTACCCTACCAACTAGAACCACCATAAATAAGAATGGGTTAAAGTCATCTAAATGTATTGATCACCTATTCACAAATGTTCCTGAAAAATGTACCAAAACAGTATCAATAGCTCTTGGCTTCACAGATCACAATTTAATTGCAATTAAGGAAGACCCCAGGAAGAATAGCTGCTACTTAGGTAGTAGCTAATGGGGATCCTAATAAACAAATAAACAAATAAACTGAGACACGACAGCCCCAGACTGAGCCCCAGACTGAGCCCCAGACTGAGCCCCAGACTGAGCCCCAGACTGAGCCGCAGACTGAGCCCCAGACTGAGCCCCAGACTGAGCCGCAGACTGAGCCCCAGACTGAGCCCCAGACTGAGCCCAGACTGAGCCCCAGACTGAGCCGCAGCAGCCCGTCACCAGCCCTCGACCTGCTGCAGTTATCAGCAGCACATCCACTAAACCTCCGCGCAATAAAACATACGCTCATCAGCTCACCCGGCCAGGAAACACACTTTAGTGTTAAATAAAACTTTGGATTATTTGGAAGTCTGAAGTTTTACATCTTAAACCTGAATTATGAAAATCGACGCAGAGCCTACGGCGTAGGGTACGCGGCGACGCGCACTGCCGCGTAACCTGAGGCGTAGGCTCTGCGTCGCTGTAACGCGGTACCATAAATCAGCCTTCACTGCTAGTCACAGAGCTAACTAACCAACAAGTTCGCTGCTTTTAAATCGGTTACTTCAAGGCCGCCGTTTGACCGCTTGGTATGAACGCGGTTGGACCTACCAAAGAGTTACGAGGTTGTGGTTCTGGACATTTAATCCATCCGAAAGAGCTTTTTTCAGAAGTTTAACAGACCATAGGTGCAGCTTTGTTTACCAGCAGTCTGGACGGCAAACCCAGCAGCCAATCAGCGAGCAGGAGCGCCCCACACTTCTTCTTCGTGGACCTTCATGTTGCTTAGCACAGACTTCAAATACCGCCACCTGCTGGACCAAAGGGTGAACGGTCCTGTCCAGAAATGTCAAAGCACTGTGACTCTGACTGGAGCACACCACACTCCAACTATCACCGATGTCATTTTGTCAAATCTCAAATCTATGTGGTTTAAATCTGAAAATCTGTTTTTCTGTATTCCATATACTTGCTTAATCCCGTACAGCAGGGGTATTCAACTAGATTCGGCCGGGGGCCACATCTGCAAAAGGACTGTATGGAGAGGGCCGCACAATTTGAAAATGTGGGGGTTTTCAAAATGTATTTTGCACTCAAAGACGAAGACTTATGTAAATATAATACATTTGTATTATACATTTGAATATATCTAGTTTACATATGAATTATGTATTAATTGTCTCCAGATTTAGTAATTGTGAATGTTAAATATAATATTCAGATAAAGAAATATTATTTTGAATTCAAGTTCATTTTGAAACCATGCATTGTGCAAACTTAATGAAATTGATATTGACCTACTTTTAATAAAACACGCCATAATGACAAAGCACCACTTTCCACCAAGATTTCCTTATTTGAATATTATATTAAGCATTGAGCACAACCATTTTAGTCCATAGTAGCCAGTTATAAAAATATTATTAAAAAAAAAAAAAAAAAAAAAAAAAAAATTTCAACAAACTTTTTTGAAATATGACCAGGGGCCGCATAAAAGCTCCTGGCGGGCCGCATGTGGCCCACGGGCCGCCAATTGAATATCCCTGCCGTACAGGGTCACGGGGGTCTGCTGGAGTCTATCCCAGGCTAGTACAGGCGAAAGGCAAGTCACCAGTCCATCACAAGGCCACGTATATTGACAAACGACCACAGACTTAGAAGTGAACATGATTCCATCTCAGCTACTCATGTCAGAGAAAAAGCTGCAAAATTCAGAAGAGCAACAGATGGGGATCCTGAAATGCAGCTATTGAAGGACATAACATTAAGAGGGTGGCCAAATGACAGAAGAGCAGTGCCAAAAGACATTCAGTTCTATTGGACATTTAAGGATGAAATCACTCACACAGCTGGGCTGATGTTCAAAGCAGCAAAGTTTATTGTTCCACAACAGCTGAGATAAGAAATGCTTATCAAAATCCATGAATCACACTTAGGAATTGTTAAGTACAAAGAAAGAGCCAGGGATGTGCTGTATTGGCCACACATGTCCACACACATTGAGGAGATGGTTTCGCAGTGTGCAATATGCAACGAGAACAGGAACAGCAATCCGAGGGAGCCATTACTCTCACATCCAATACCAAGCAGACCGTGGGAGAAAGTAGGGACTGATCTCTTTCACTTCAGAGGGTCTGAGTTTCTGCTATGTGTGGATTATTTCTCCAAATTCCCAGAAATCGCCAAGTTGAGAGACATAACTAGTGGCAGTGTCATAGTTGCACTGAAATCAGTGCCGAGCACCCACGGGGAGGGCCGAGCAGGCGAGCCCCCATGTCAGCAATCACTGATTGGCTAAAGCGGTTTTCACATAGAGGGCGCACAACGGCAGCCGCCGTTGGCTTTCCCATTCATTGTGTATGTGCTGCCTCCGCGCAACAGGGCGCAAGCCGCCGAGTTTGCGCGGCAGCAAAGGGCGCAAGACGGCCCAAAGCGGCTTTCACCTAGAACTCGCCAGTTGCTTGGCGACCGAAAAAAAGTTTTCCCGGTCTGGCGCCGTTTTCCCACTCGTTTGGACGTACAGTAGCTACAGCTCGGTTTGCAAAATGCATGTGTCCCTGCTTCAAAGAAAAGCCCTGGCTTTAGTTCTTCTTCTGAGGAGGAGGAGACGAGCAGCAGCAGCAAGGAGGATCTGGGTCCATGAAATCCTCATGAGAAGACAGGATTTGGGGGAATACAGGCTCGTTCGGGAGCCAGGTCTACTTCAGGCTGAATCATATTTTATTAAAAAACCTGTCTGAACTATGTTGTTGTTTTTCTAGATTCTAGATTTTTAGCGGACCTGTAGTGCTTCAGTTTGCAAAAGTATTGACACGTGGTCTTTTCATAACCATATATTGATAAATGATTCAATTGATCCTGATATGAGGCATGGAAATGCTATATTTTATTTTAAATTAACATTTTATTGTTAAAAGAGCAAAAGAATATCACATTTCTACCACTTTTAAACACACCAGGTATGTCCAAATTCTGGGAGATTTCTCTCCACTTTCGTTGATTTATATTGATGTCCCGATAGGCCTACAGTCTCATCCCACAGCTCCTCACACAGACTCACAGCCAAGATCATTCTTTCTTCCATCTTGATCGTCTCTGATCTACAAGCTGCAAGTTTTTTTTCTCCCTCCAGCACCTTCTCTCCTATTGGACACCGCCGAGGGTTATTCCTGACCGGTATGCCAAACCACGCTGGTAGGACCCGGTTTTCCAGGAAACCAAGTGTAGTGAGCACTTGCAGGTGGACAGGTAGTGCATGGCTCCTCCTTGTGCCCCTCTCCAAACTCGGACCCAACTCAGCACTCAATTCAGAGTTCCAAGAGGATGTCTCTTGGAAATCTGAAACGGCTGAACAGCCAGTCATCATCGTGGGCCAGTAAATCGCTCCCTCCTGATCCTGCCATTATTGCAGTCGTCTACCACGAGCAGTGCTGCCATTGTGATTTGCACAGGTTACGTTGTCCTGCGCCGACCTTTATATGTTCAGACCATGTGGTTAATCATGAAATTGTTGCAGCTCCACTCGTGTGTGACTTATCTGGTGATGTGGGGACTGTCGTGTCCTTCACGTGGTCGTGAACTTATGGTTGACGTCACGTTTCCTCATATTCTGCACTTCACTGCATCCCCAGTGAGTGTCGCCAACGGACAAAACCTCAGAAAAGTGCGTATGCCGTCCTTGGTGTGAGCGTGAAAGACCACAACTTTCTACGCTCAAATAAATTTTCGATCATACGACCGTGAGCGTAGAAAGTGGCGTACGCATGTTTTTTGTGCGCTGCACGTTTCGATCATGAGGCCCCAGGTCTGGAATGGAAGCGAGCCGAGACCATCTCTCCTAGGCGATCTCGGCTCGCTTGTTTTGTCCCCCATCCGAGCGCGATTGCTGTGTTCACATACGACCAATCTTTAGGGGGAAACGCTCCCTGTTTCGGAACAACTGCTCCAAACAAGACAGGTGTGAAAGCCCTTTACTGTGCTGGATGCTGCTATGAAGTGGGAGGTACAGTATGTGGACTAGTCTGGGGTACCCTATATATTCTTGCTCTTACAACTATACTATGTTTAGCACCCACTATGTCTATTTTTGCAAATCTCTTTTTAGATCAGTTACATAGGTCTTTTGTTATTGGATTTTCCCATAAGTAGTTAGTGGGGAGTTACACTTGGTTTTTTACTATGTTTATTTCATTTGTCCCTTCCTCCACCACAGGTAAAAGCAGCTGATATCCTTCTCTCCAAACCAGGCAATAAATATAATCTAATCATTTTAATGTCTTCATTCCTTGGCTGTTGGTATGTTGCAATCCTTTTGGGGGTTGTAAGAAGATATTTAACTGCAAACATCTGGAGCATCATTAAACCAACTATCTAGCAACAGAGGTCCAAGACTGTTGAGCATCTAGAATCCTGCTCCAGACTATGGCCCTATTCCACTACTACCACCTCAGCTCACTTCTACCCGACACGCCCCCGTCTTGCGCTTTTCCACTATGGGCCAAGGCGGGCCGAGCCAAGCAGATACTTTTTCTGTAACCATTCTGGCGAGGTTCTAACCGGGCTGAGCCGGTACTATATCTGACGTCACCACCCTCCGCGCCACTGATTGGTCGGGGGCGGGGCCGTCAGACATTTGAATCAGGAAGCGGGAGTCAGCGCGAGAACGACTGGCGGCTCACGGCGATTTTATAAAGTGCAAAACGTCTGTTTGGTGATCCAACTCTGAGTTGCAGATGTTCATAAACCTGGTGGCTGACGAGAAAAAATTAAAAAAGGGATGTAGACGGGCTGTTTTACTCTTAGCCGCTCCAGCTGATTTCTGATCAGCGCCGACATGAATAAAGCGGTTGCGCAATCGAGTACGTCACAGCAGCTTCACCCCAACCTGCCCACTTCTCACCTGGATGTGGAAGAACAAACGGGGACAAAACGGGTAGAGGCGTGACGAGCCGAGTCGGGCTGAGTAAGTACTAGTGGAAAAGCGCCATAAAAGGGACAGCATTCCTGTCCTAAAGCTCCTGCAGCTGGTCTCCTCACTCCCCAGACTTTCAGAAAATACAGAAATACTACAAAGTCAGTCATTGATGTGCAACCTAGGTTGTCCTGGTGCCAAGTTCACATATGGACACCCTTATGTCTGGACATGGTGTTTTATATACTGCACATCCATGAGGAGCACCACTCTGGTTCAGATCGGTTAGGCCGTTCCTTCCAGGTCTCACTGTCATTGCCTACTTGAGCATTGAAGTCCTCCAGCAGAATGAGGGAGTCCCCAGCAGGGGGACTTTCCAGCACCCCACTCAAAGACACCAAAAAGGGTGGATATTCTTAACGGTTGGGTGCGTTAACACCAAAAGTTAATAATAGGATCATAGAAAATCAAAGAAGATTACAGTAAATGTGAACATTTGTTTCCATCAAACAGAGTGAATCTTTAATACTTTCACATGAACATTCAGAGTTGATGAAGATTCATTACATCAAAGATCAGACAGTTTGATTGACAGGACAGATGATCAGAGGAGCAGAGTTTTTACCTCCACCATTGACACAAGGACTGAATAACGGGTGTAGTTTCTCCCTGAAGGAGCAGCCAGTAAAGGAGTAGATAAGTGCTGCAGCATCTACATCATGAAAGGAGACCAGACCCTCCTCATAATCCACAAACACCCCCAACTTCTCAGGAGGAGAACTGGGATGGAGACGGACTCGAGGATCATTAGCAGCAAGGTACTCGTTTCCATTTCTCAGACAAACAGTCCAGGAACCATCCTGAGGTTTCAGTGTGATTTCTCCCTTCCTGTCGATCGACTCTCTGGCCACTCCTAAAGTCCATTCAGTCTTTCCTTTAACCTGAACCTCAAAGTAAAATCTGCCTGAAGAGAAACTCTGTTTTCCTAAAACACAAACACATGTAGAGAATCTCTCTGGATTATCTGGAAGATTCTTCTTCACATCACCAAGAGAGACTTGTTTTCCATCATCAGACAGGACGAGCCAGGGATTTGCTGTATCAGGATCAAGAGTCACATCAGCTTCAAACTGCTGGATCCTCCTCAGCTCAGCTTCAAGCAGCTTCTTCATCTTTTCTCTGAGGTTCTTCTCCAGCTGCTCCACAGCTCTCACCACAGTCCCCTCATATGCAGGTGGATGGACTCTGACCTCTGTCCAGTTCTTGGTGGGTGGAGCATCTTCCAGGGATGAGAATCTTTGGAGGAGGTGCAGGTGATCTTCAGAGCATGAGAGCTGCTCCACCTCAGAGCTCCTCTTCTTCAGCTCACAGATTTCCTGTTCCAGATCTTTGATGAAGTCTTCAGCCTGTTTCTCTGCAGTTTTCTGTTTGTCTTCCATCTCCTTCATGAACTCCTTCAGACGTCTCTCAACAGACTCCTTCAGATCAGTGAAGACCTGAACACCTTCTGCTTTCTCTCTGTCTGCAGCATCGTTACTGATCTTCAGAGACTCTTTGAACTCCTGAATCTTCAGTCGTCTCTTCTGGATCATCTGCTGAATCTCAGCCTCTGTCTTCTCCAGATCTGCCTTCTTTCCTTCATATTCTTCTCTCAGAGGAACAAACTTATGATTATTGTGGTCTAAAACAGAGCAGAGCATGCAGACACATGTCTGGTCGGTCTTACAGAACAGCTCCAGAGGTTTATCGTGCTTCGTACAAATCCTGTCCTCCAGGTTCTCCACAGGCTCCACCAGCTGATGTCTTTTCAGACGTGAAGCTGTCAGATGAGGCTCCAGGTGAGTCTCACAGTAGGACAGCAGACACACCAGGCAGGACTTCAGGGCCTTCAGTCTGGTTCCAGTGCAGACGTCACAGGGAACTTCTCCTGGTTCTGCAGCTTGTTGCTCTGAGCTGCTGCTGCTGGATTTCTGTTGAGCTTCACGTCTGAACTCAGAAACCATCTCTCTGATGAAGGTGTTGACTTTCAGCTGAGGTCTGGTGTTGAACATCTCCTGACATATGGGACACTTGTAGAGAACATTACCATCCCAGTGATGAGTGATGCAGGTTTTACAGAAGTTGTGTCCACATGGTGTGCTGACTGGATCAGTGAACACATCCAGACAGATGGAGCACAGGAACTGATCTGCAGATCTCAGGTTGCTGCCAGCAGACATGTTGGTTCTCTATGAAAGAGAAAACAGGTTTGTTTTAATTTCATGATATATAAGAGAAGTTCTGTCTGGACTGTACTTTTTGTTGCCCGTTTCAAATCTGTAACTTTGTACAATCACATACAGCAGAGAAGCCTGTAATTCTCTTTAGCAAAGGTTTTCCCATCATGAAATGATAAACTCCTCCTGATGCCTTGTTAATTCAAAGATGTTCAAATGAGCCAAGAAGACAATGGAACTATTTCAAATCAAGTCAAACCTATTCATAAACCAACCTTCGTACATTAAAATGCAGCTCAAATTGCTTAACAGCAAAAACAAAGTTGAACCCATCCACCCACCCCCTACCAACCCTCATCTCTATCAATGATCAAACACCCTCAAAGAGAAGAACCTGTGAGGGAACACCATCACCCTTTCACAGGCAGCCAGGAAGGAGGCTGCTATACCCGGGGGCCAGGCCGATGTGTAGGGGACCACAACCCACCCCCGGGCAGGACAGAGTACCACACACCACCTCTGTAAAATGGATTTATTTATGGACCCCACCTCAACAAGGGGACAAGCAGACCTTAGGACATCACTACAGTATCTGCAGTCAACAGCCCTGCCAATGCAGAGGACTCCCACTGAGGAAACGCTGGAATTAAAACTATGAAAAATAAATACAGATACACACATTAAAATAAACAATAAACTAACAATAGATCAAAACTGCATTCCCACTGAAAATGCTGAGATACTGAATGAGAGCTGTACCTTGGTGAAAAAAAAACAAAACAGCCGAATGCTGATGTAGCTCAGACATTTGAAAACAAGATGATGGAAGAAGACAAAAGCGAGAGCAGCTGAAGACAGGAGGAGTCACTGAAGAGTTTCCTAAAGAGAAGAAGACGACCTTGAGACAGCAAGATGAGCTGGAGAGAGGAAGAAGTTTTTAAATAGATTATTTTTTGAAGAAGAGTCGTGTTGATGGAGGCTGCTGAAGCAGAAAATGTGATTTGATTTCATACATGTAAAAGACAACAATTAAAGATAAGATAAGAAAAAAAAACAAACAAAAAGAATCTCATACTTTAACACTTAAAGGAGCTTGAGGCTCCTTTTAAGAAATGAGACTCTCTAGCGCCACCCTTCACCACGACGGCCG
This sequence comes from Cololabis saira, assembly GCF_033807715.1. Lineage (NCBI taxonomy): Eukaryota > Metazoa > Chordata > Actinopteri > Beloniformes > Belonidae > Cololabis > Cololabis saira. The sequence continues at coordinate 41,865,155 of NC_084587.1, forward strand.
TCGGGGGTACTGCAGCCAACAGTGAAGCCGGCACGGGAGAACGGGGAGAACATGCATGCAGCGTCATGTGACGTCACATCCGCAGCCCAGCGCGGGAAATTCGGGACCGAATTGCAGCACATTTTGCAGCACACAGCCTGTTCAAGGCAAAGGAGAGATACACTAGACTAGAGGGCTCATTCTTTTGGGTTTGGAACCAGAGCCGGATTAACGCAAAGGCAGACTAGGCACGTGCCTAGGGCCCGACAGGGGGGGGGCCCAGACAGAGGGACAAAAAAAAAAAAAAAAATTTTTTTTTTTTTTTTTTTTTTTTTTTTTTTCTGCACACATATTAATGGTTGATAACATGCCGGTAAAAACCTAAGGCATATATATATATGTGCATTATTACTATATTTAGTATACATTAGGGGTGTCACGGTACACACAAGTCACGGTTCGGTACGTACCTCGGTACAGGGGTCACGGTTCGGTACGGGTTCGGTACGGGTTCGGTACAACAGGAAAAAAAATACAAAAAGTCCCAAATGTATAAGACGAGTTTTTTCTTCCTTTATTTTGATCATAGCATTTGAAAGTTAAAGTTTGTTCAATTGGCTACAAAACTAAAAAGCATCTCTTATTAAAGTGTAAAATAAATAGAATAAAACATTTAACTTGTGCATTAGTGTTTTTAATTTTACCACGGACTGGTTTATGTGAGCGCGGGATGGGACATTGTAACGAGGCTCGAGCACTTTTAATAAATACTTGAACCCGGGCTCCTCTACTGCTGCATATGGGCAGAGCCGTCTGGGGGCGGAGCATTCTCCATGGGCCTTATGATAGTCATTTTAACGTTCAACAACATCATCCTACCCATCAAACTACATTTATTCCCACTTTTATTGAGCCAAGCAGCCTATAGGCCTATGCTGCAGAAAGCAGAGTAAAGTCACAAACTTGTTCAGAAGAACACACACACACACACACACACACACACACACACACACACACACACACACACACACACACACACACACACACACACACACACACACACACACAGGCCTGACAGCTGTCAATCACATGGCTCTGAAAACTCAGGTAGTCACGGACTGACTCAGTTCATTCTTTGATACAATTTAAATACAAAAAAAACATAACTGGTCTAAATTACACAATCTTTTTAGATAGATATAGACACAGCGGTCTATAACATAATTTCTGAGCTCTATAACAGAGAATAGACTTGGCGGTCTCGTTCACAACAACACAAGCTCATTAAAATAGGCAGCTGGTCAAGAAACTGATAAATAAATTATTTATGAAGGTTACACTCACTCACCAACGGTAGTTGACTCTTCCATAACCCAAAATAATCCAGGTAACGTGGAAAACGGGGTAACATTCAAAACTTTGTACAAATTTAGTCCTCTTTTAAACTTTAGCGCTAATCTCCTTCACTGTGACTGTTAAGGCTGATTTATGGTACCGCGTTACACCAACGCAGCGCCTACGGCGAAGGTTGCGCGTCGCCGCATAACCTCGCCGTAGACTGCGCCGTACCCTACGGCGTATGCTCTGCGTCGATTTAACGCAGAACCATAAATCAGGCTTTACAGCCAATCCGCGTTGGCACACATGCGTTCCCTGCCCTGATGCGTTCAGGACAGTTGTAAATTAAGAATTAGAACATTTTATCGTTATTATAGCCTACAATTTATGATGATATATGAATTGCACATATATTTATTGATATGCACAGAATAGCACACATTTAGGTCTGTAATGGACCGTGACTGTTGATATTTATAAGGGGGAAAAAAAACGATGATTGATTTTTTTTTTTTTTTTTTTTTAACTCAGTCAGACGTATTCGCCGTATGACTGCGTGAACCGAACCGTGACCCCCGTACCGTGACGGGACGGGACGAATACAAATACCGTTACACCCCTAGTATACATACATACCCCATACCGGGGCCAGACCCCCACACCGGGGCCAGACCCCCACACCGGGGCCAGACCCCCACACCGGGGCCAGACCCCCACACCGGGGCCAGACCCCCATACCGGGGTACTTAGGATTAGGCCAATTCTACGAGCTGATGGAGCTCTCCATGGTTCTGATGGAGCTCCAGGACTCTGATGGAGCTCTACATGCCCAGGCCCAGGTCCGCCTGCACTCCTCCAGGACCGGACCCCCAATCCGGGAGCCAGACCCCAACACCCGACGCTCCGGCCGAGCCCGGGGACCCGCACTTAAGCACCCCTCCGACCAGCCACCCCTGAGTGATAGAGCCCAGCCCACGGGCCTGGAGGAGAGGCCCCTGGTACCCCCCGGGGACCTCGTGCCCGTGGTACTGCGGACAGCGCTCTGCAGCCCGTGTAGGGACTTAGAAACTTTTCCAACACATGCCTCGTGTATGTGGTACCATGGACAGCGCTCCGCAGCCCGAGAGGGACTGTGAACGTGCATCCTGCCCGTGGGCAGAGCCGGATTAACGCAAAGGCAGACTAGGCACGTGCCTAGGGCCCGACAGGGGGGGGGCCCAGACAGAGGGACAAAAAAAAAAAATTATTTTTTTTTTTTTTTTTTTTTTTTTTTTTTTTTTTTCTGCACACATATTAATGGTTGATAACATGCCGGTAAAAACCTAAGGCATATATATATATATGTGCATTATTACTATATTTAGTATACATACATATATATATATATATATATATAGGCATACATACGCACAGGGCCGCCGCAAGGGATGTGCGAACCGTGCGACCGCACGGGGCCTGGCGCCCCAAGGGGCCTGGCGCTATGGGCCGTTTTTTTTTTTCTTTTCCTTATAAATATCAACAGTCACGTTCCATTACAGACCTAAATGTGTACTAGTCTGTGCATATCAATAAATATATGTGCAATGATGACGCGTGTCTGTTGTTCAATACAACTGATCAGACCAAGCGCGGACACAAGCTAGTCTGATCCAGACGGGTGGAGTTGGAACAAACTGTCACACAATGTCGAGAGAACGAGACAGATTCAGGAAATTTCCATCAGGGGATGAAAAAAGAAAAAAACAAAAGAAAATGGAATAGTTTAATGCCTCTCTGAAAGGCACGTTTGATAAATTTGTTACAAAAATCCCCGATCCGCCCGGGTCTCAAGCAGCCATGGGGCCCCGCGTCGAGGTAAGCCCAGATGATGATGAGGCAGGGGAAGGTATCCAGTATTTTGCTAATTGGAGAGTTAAAATTGCGCATATAGACACCCGATCCGACCCGAAAAACCCAAAAATTTCGCGCGCGCTCGCTACGCTCACGCGCGAGGGCCCCCCTGGCTATTTCACACAGGGCCTCGCAAATCTCTCAAACGGCTCTGCATACGCATACACATACATACATACATATACACATACAGACATACGGTACATACTACAGCACACTTTGTCTTACTGCAAATTGTATTGGTCTTTGTAGATTTGACTTCTTATTTAACTATTCAATTTAATCAACACATTTAATTAAGATTTTCTGCAAAATGCTCACAATCGATAAGTTAAGGATAATTTAATAGAATTTAATAGAGCGTTGTAATAACGTATAAATAATACAAATCTAAAAATAGTCTGATAGACTGTTTAATATACAACACATGACTTATTTTGGAATACAAAGAACCAACTTGACTATGACTTTGCTATGTAAAATGTGAATTAAGTTTTATTAGTAACTTTGGTAAGTTTAAGATTTCATAAATAACATCGATGGAGGGGGGCCCAAAAATCACAGTCTGCCTAGTGTAGTCCATTTATTTAATCCGGCTCTGTTTGGAACGCTTCATCTGACATTAGTACTAGAAAACTTAAAACGTATACGGATGTTTTTCATAAATCCTGCCTCAATCCGGCCTCAAGCTCCTTTAATATCTTAATTACATGTGCAAAAAGGAGTAGGAAGAAGTCTAAACTTGATGAGCGGGACTCACCGGTGTTTCAGAGACTCTGCTTCGTTGTGGAGGAAAACCCAATGGGCTCACTTGGACCTTCTTTTAGAGACTAACAGGACTCGTCTGGACTGGATTTGTGCTCCGTCAGAGTTTGTAAAAACAGCTTTACTTCTGATGTGACTTCCTGTTAGACACGCTTCCTGTTGCTGCAGAAAACCACAACCTGGTTTCCTGTTTTCAAACTCGTTTGTCTCCCATCAAACCTCAGTTTCTGGTTATCTTCTAATGAGACTGTGACAGGGTGTAGGGCTGGGCGTGGTCTGCGGGGGAGCAGCACAGGTGGTGCGGGTTGGATCAGCTGATTGGGCACAGGTGTGTCCAATCAATCTCTCCTCCCTGCCTGTGTCTTAAGGAGTGCGGGCCCTGGAGACGGGGAGGGTGAAACGAAGCCGCCTGAGACCCGGACACGACGGCTGCCGTGTGCGTGTATGTGTCTGCTGACGAATAAAGTCGACCATTTCTCCGCTAAACCACGTGTCCTCATTCCTGTCTGCTGATCCCGGTAGCACGAGTTGGCTACAAAGACATATTTTTTAATTGAATGCACATGTCCTATCATTGCCGTCTGTATTACAAGTTTAACTGACTGATCTCATTACGTCATGTCATATATAAACAAGTTTGTCGGTACCTTTCCATTAAAAGAACGAAAAGCAGGAAATAGATGTTTGATTTTAATACGAGAGGTTGTCCCTACTGTAGCAGATTGTCCTGCAAGTCCAGGAATATTTCCAGATCTGTCTGTGAACACAGCTCACCGTACCATCCACCAATGCAGCTTACAGCTCCATCACGTGAAGAAGACATGTGCACATGCATGCAGCTGTCTCTTGAAACCAAAGATCATTAAATGTTCTGAGGAAACCTGTTCTGTGGTCCGATGAATCAACATCTGGAATTCTTTCTGTAGCCATGGAACATCTGGAATGATTTCATCAATACTGAGAGGTTTTAGAGCAACATCTGCTCCATGCAGACGTCTGTTTCAGGAAAGATTGTGCATATTTCAGCAGGAAGACGCTGGACCAGATTTGCATCCATCACTACAGCACGGCTTCAGAGGAGGGTCCCGGTGCTGGTCTACCTGCTGTCCAGATCTTTCACCATCAGACAACATCTGGAGCATCACGGAACCAAAAACACAATCTTTTTAATGAAATGTTAAAATGTTGCTTAGGTGCCGTTGAGAGTTGAAAATCATTGTGGCCGTTTTTATTTGCTTTTTTTGTGGGGGAAATTTTGTGTTTTGTTTTTTTTTTAACACAGTTTCCCCCGTGACAGCAGCATTCAGCACTGTGGACCACACCTTCCTCCTGGAGCGCCTTTGGACTGGTTCCGGTCCTACCTCTCAGACAGGACTGAATATGTGTCGCTGGGAGGCTGTAAGTCCAGGCTGCTCCCTGTCACCTGTGGCGTCCCACAGAGGTCGGTCCTCGGCCCCATCCTTTTTATCACCTACCTGCTCCCACTCGGTCGTGTCATCAGCAGACATGGGATATCCTTCCATTGCTATGCTGATGATACTTAACTCCACGTAAGAACTGCCCACACTCCCTGTGCAGCCCTGAACAGCAACAGTACTGAGGCTCTCCTTTCAGCACACCACATCAGATCCAGTTTTCACCCATATCCCAACTCACCTTCGACGGCCTGGTCATCCCTCTATCCAACTCAGTCACAAATCTGGCCGTTCGATTTGACCCCCACCTCACTTTCAACAACCACATACAACAATTGTGCAAAACGTCATTCTACCACCTCCGGAACATCTCCAAACTCTGCCCCACTCTAACATTACCAGATGCACAGAAACTGGTACATGCCTTTATCTCCTCAAGGCTGGACTACTGCAACGGACTCTTTTTGGGGATCCCTAGCAAGAACATCCAGAGGTTGCAATACATTCAGAACAGCGTTGCCAGGGTCCTGATGAGAGTCCGTAAATACAAACACATAACCCCTATTCTTCACACACTGTACTGGCTTGCTGTCTCTTCCCGGATCAACTACAAAATCCGGCTAATGCATCAATGGACCCCCATATTTACAAGACCTCATCACTCCACAAACCTCCACCCGTTCCCTCAGATCTACAGGCAGCCTACTCCTCCGAGTCCCAAAAACAAGACTCTGGGGGGCCGAGCGTTCTACTCAGCAACACCAGCCTGTGGAACCGTCTCCCCGCCCAGTTCAGGGCTCCACAAAACTTGGACAATTTTAAAACAGGCCTGAAAACCTTCCTATTCAGAAAAGCATTTAACTGTTAAGGAGAGTAGAGAGGACGCTGGCGTGTTTGTTCGCCATCACTGAGTTTTTAAATTATTATTGATACTGACCTTTTCTTGTACTTGTTTTAACTAGTTTTAAAAGGAGCTTGAGGCTCCTTTTAAGAAATGAGACTCTCTAGCGCCACCCTTCACCACGACGGCCGTCGGGGGTACTGCAGCCAACAGTGAAGCCGGCACGGGAGAACGGGGAGAACGCACATGCAGCGTCATGTGACGTCACATCCGCAGCCCAGCGCGGGAAATTCGGGACCGAATTGCAGCACATTTTGCAGCACACAGCCTGTTCAAGGCAAAGGAGAGATACGCTAGAGGGCTCATTCTTTTGGGTTTGGAACGCTTCGTCTGACATTATTACTAGAAAACTTAAAATGTATACGGATTTTTTTCATAAATCCTGCCACAATCCGGCCTCAAGCTCCTTTAATCTTGTAAGCACCCCTTTGAACCAGGATGTTAAATTACATTAAATAAATAAAAAGTACACAAACCTTCAATTAATAATCATCATAGACCTCACCAAGAGCTGAACCTGAGCTTGCTGGTTAAATACCCACAATCCTTCAGTGTTTCTGACTGGAGACTGACAGGCCATCAGGGGCGGAACCTTAAATGCCGGTTGCAGCCGTTTCCTTCACGATCCACGTTTTTTGATTTATTTTGAGTTTTGAAAGAAAATAATTTAAATCCAAGCTGCCGCAGAACTTGTACATCTGTTGGGACGTGAACCCACAACCAGCCATAACGTTGACGTCTGTCTGAGGACAGGATCTTAACCCTGACTTTCGTAGCTCTGAGGAGCATCATCCTGCAGGAGCCGACTGGAGCTGGTCAGCTCCACGACCCGAGCACAAAGCGACTGCGTTTGTGTTCACGATAAAAACAGGAAAAAAGAAATCTGAAACAAACTGAAACACCGAATTTAAACTTTTACTCTGCAGTCAAACTTTACACCTGGTTAATAAATACATTTTCTTTAACACTTAAGAACTGTACAAGTGTCTATTTACCACTTTTTTTTTTTTTTTTTACACCATGTCGATAAAACAAACTAATATCCCTCCAGGATGAGAAGCAGCTCTCTGGGATGAAGCTTTGATGAAAGGGGAGACGTTGTGGCCGGACACGTACGTCTGAGAGGATGAGAGAGCTTCACTTCTCAAGAAAAACACAGAATTAAAACTAAAACAAAAATACAGGACGTGAAACGTCCATCATCAAACAGCCATTTAGAAAGCTCGTCAGCGCTCCAGTTGGAACAACTCCATTAAAAACGCAGTTTCCAGTTATAGAACGACGTCCACGACATCTCGTCTCCTCGCTGGACTGTTCAGGCTTTAAATCCACCTCTGGAAGTCGTGATAAAATCAAAGATCACCGGCACGTCGGTCAGAACCAGAGCGCTACCTCTGATGGATGAAGACGGAAGAAAGCTTCTACGACGACCCTCGGCAGGAACCATGAACCCTGCTTTTCTAAGTCCACACCGTTGTCTGTCGTCATTATAGTCGTATTTGTCAAATCTTGCCATTTCCAGATTTGATCTATAAAACTCCCAGACTGGAAACTTTAAAAGCTGTTGGGTTTTACTTGTTTGATTTTTGTTGCTCCACTTGAGATCTCCTGAGTCACGTGGTCCATTGTCTCAATGCGTATTTCTTGCCACATCTCGCCCCTTCTGGAATCACACATGTAAAGGGATGAATGATGTGAAATAAAACAGGGTTTTCCAAATTCTAAACTAAAAACATCCTCCGTCCTCTGAAACCCACGGTCGACCGGGAATCTTGAGCGAAGCAAAGTGCTCCCTGGGACTTCCTGGAGGTAAATCATGAATCCAGTCGTGCGGGTAACACGCCAGCAATCCTGGAGGGGACGCTGGTGTAGACGGAGATGATCCAACGCCAACCTGGACAGCGGAGCTTCCACTTCCACTGGGTCCGAAGGTTTGTCATGTAGAACAAGTTTAAGTTAATCGTGTAGGGATGTTGGGAACCGGTCCAAAGGTCCGTCACTGTTGTAAGAGTTTGAGTCAGTCTTGTAGGAATGTTGGGAACTGGACTGAAGGTTCGTCACTGTTGAAGGAGACTGAATCATCATGTAGGGATGTTGGGAACCGGTCAAGACTCTTCTGCAGATTAATTCAATGAGCTTGTGTCTAAAGCTCAACAGCTAAAAGAACAGAAGCTCTGGAAAAAAAAGGCACATTTTGGACACAGACGTTTACCGGCGGACAGGCCACGGATTACAGCCGACCAACAATCCCAGATTCAGAAAAACATTTCACACTTTTCTTGCTTCTTCTTGGTTTGTTGCCTTTATTCAGAAAAATGTTTGTATGTTTGAGACACGGGCCAGCCCGAGTCCAGGGATGCTGGGTGGGGTTCTAAAAGGGGCGTTTTCAGTCACCATCAGCCCGCTTCCTCCACCCATCCAATAAGAAACCAGAAAAACAGGCTGTCCAGGTCGTGTCCCGTCAGGAAACACGGCCACCGCCCTCACACTGGCACTCCCGGGTCATACGAAGACCTTGGCTAGTGCGTCTGCGCCGGCGCTGCCGATGTAGCATTTGGTTGGGTGGAACGCCACATCATGGATGGACTCTTCAAACTTCTTGCGGTGGGCTGTGAACTCCTGGATGCAGGTCTTACTCTCCATATTCCACAGACGGATCGAGCAGTCGTGACCTGGTAGAAGGAGAGACAAGATGTAAAGATGGTTCATGTGACATCATTTCCTGTCTCTGCACAAAACTGAAACCAAAACCTGGCTGATACATTCTGTCCATGTTTAATACAAAGAAGAAAAAAAAAATAAAGAACACTAATTCTTAAATTTACTCTGACTTCTATTTCTTTTGAAGACAATATGAACCTAAAATACTTAACATAATTAAAATACTGAAGGACACCTGTGAGCTCCGACTCCTCCGATGACACAGACCGTTGGTCATCAATAGCTGATATAACCACGGGGATAACGGTTGGCACGGAGAACTTTTTCAACACTACAATATACAGGTAATGAATGATGAGTTAGTAGATATATCTCCCTCAAATGAGTTCCTGCAACTTGAGATGTCTGCAAGTACTTGCAACTTGCTAGACAAACACGTGAAGCATCTGTATTTACTTCTGTAACCAGTACGAGATGTCGCGTTTTTCTCTACGCATGCGTGTCACTTCAGGGCCGCTTACGGTTCACACGTCAGTGTAATGAAGGTCCCATTACAACGATAATGTGAACGACTAACGCAAACCCACCCCCACGACCCCCACAAAAAAAAAGTCGTAATTCGTTAAGAAACCTGATTTGAAAGACAGGATTGTAGTGGCTGTGGAGTCCCACAAGGCTCTGTATGAGGACCCCTGCTTCTTCCACACACTCCCACTCAGCATCATCACGCAGATGACAATCTGATTTATGTCACAAATCAGTATTCCAGATGGTTTTTGGAAGAAATGTGCACCAAAAGGAATCATCCAGACTGATTATCAGCCAGTCCAGAATCTAGACCTTGTGACGGTCTGGTCTGGATTCAGTGTCAGAGCTCATTTCCAGTATTAATACAGAAAAGTAACATTTACATGAATTTATCAACAAAACGACAAAAAACTACATTCTGGACTACCTGAAACCCTCAACACTTGGGTTCCTTCTAACCAGAAAGGGTCGTGAGAAGGAATGACATAACAAGGGACAAAAGAAAAACATATGAAGTGATGCTGAAGAGTGAAAACAGACTTTCAGGAACTAAACTCTGATCCAAACATTAAAGAACGATTTATTCTTCCTGTTTGGAGCAACATCGTAGAGGGTCACCACGAGATCTTGCTGCATCGCTGCATCTGTGAACTGTTGGGGTGTCTGTGTGGAGACTTACTGCCAGACATGAGGTACAGCCCGTTTGGATCCACGGCGAGGCTCGTCACCGAGTCCAGATGTGCCACCATGGAGTGGATGAGTTTACCTTCAGTTAGAAACACACGTAGACGTCAGAAACACTCAGCAGAACCAGAAGATTGTGACAGTCAAAGCCTGTGAGTCGGCGCTGGCGTCACCAAAGACAGAACCGGGTGTTAAAACTGTGGCGCCGTCCTTTAATCGGGATTCCATTAAAACTGAAAGCCTAAAAGAAAACGCATCAATACAGCTGCAGTTTTCAGGTCAACCAGGAGGTTTCTGGAGGTTTGAAAAAGGGCCGACTCACAAGTCTGATGACAGAAAACGTGACATCACAGTGACATCACAGACAAGGACCTTCTGGAAATTCTTCAGAACCACTCGTGAGAACCCTTACAGCTCGAGTGTTTGCTGGGACAGAAACCGACCTCCCAGAAGAAGAGAGCTCCAACTCTTTACTTCAGACTATTGTTCAGGTTTTAAACCAAAACGCTGCAAATGAAGACCTTTTCCTCCCACCTGTGTTGTTGTCGAAGAACTGGATGTGGCGGTCCTCCTGGGCCGTGATGGTGATGGGCAGCGTGGGATGACTCAGCACTTTGTTGATCTTACAAGGAGCTTCTGCAAGGACGACAGAGACAACGTGAGCTACCAGCCGGGACGTTCAAATCCCTACACCAGGGCTATTCTATTGGCGGCCTGCGGGCCACATGCGGCCCGCCAGGAGCTTTTATGTGGCCCCTGGTCATATTTCAAAAAAGGGGGTGTTTGTTGAAATTTTTTTTTTTTTTTTTTAAATAATATTTTTATAACTGGCTACTATGGACTAAAATGGTTGTGCTCAATATAATATTCAAATAAGGAAATCTTGGTGGAAAGTGGTGCTTTGTCATTATGGCGTGTTTTATTAAAAGTAGGTCAATATCAATTTTATTAAGTTTGCACAATGCATGGTTTCAAAATGAACTTGCATTCAAAATAGTATTTCTTTATCTGAATATTATATTTAACATTCACAATGACTAAATCTGGAGACAATTAATACATAATTCATATGTAAACTAGATATATTCAAATGTATAATACAAATGTATTATATTTACATAAGTCTTCGTCTTTGAGTGCAAAATACATTTTGAAAACCCCCACATTTTCAAATTGTGCGGCCCTCTCCATACAGTCCTTTTGCAGATGTGGCTCCCGGCCGAATCTAGTTGAATACCCCTGCCCTACACAGACCTGGACACGCATACCTGGAGATCTGAGCGTTTTGTATATAGCTTTGTATTTATATTTTAACCATGCGGTGATTATCTGAGTGAGACTGAAGATTATACGGTGTGAATCCAGACCTTACTGGTCGGTAGAGAGCCTGCAGATCTGGACCCAGACCCTAGCGGTTGTTAGAGAACCTGCAGGTCTGGATCTGGACCTGACCCTAGCGATCAGTAGAAGAACTAACAAACCTTTGGATGAATCCAACTTGGAAGCAGTGATGTAGGTGATTGGTCCTACCTGGGGGTCCGGCGGAGTCCAGCTTCAGGAGGAGCTGCTGTGTCTCCATGTTGAAGAGGCCGATGTGTCCGGTGTTGAAGGATGTCACCATGTAAGCCGGATCGCTGCTCACCAGGTCCACCGAGGTGGGGACGCCCAGTTCTGAGACAGAAGCACAGACAGACTCATGAGGAACTGGCTCCAGAAGAACAACCGTGGACGCCTCCAGAGGAGCTCCAACAGAGTCCAACAGCATCGCTATGTTCAGGACCCGACGTCTGACCGGAGAAACCCAGTTTGGTAACTGGCTGGTTTTCATCTGGATCCAGATGTTTCCTCACCTCCTCGGTCATTGAAAACAGCCAGACACGGTGACGTGTCTGCGGCGTTCCACAGCCGGACCGTGCCGTCGGCCGAACACGAGAGGAGGCGGTGGTGAGCCGAGCTGTAGACCACACCCCACACCGAGTCCGTGTGACCACACAGCGCCCCCCGCAGGACAGACGGCTCTGCAGCGAGACAAGGTCAATGTCAACACGTCTCACATCCGTGAGACCACTAAGAACGCTCAACGCTCACAAGCAAAGTTTTTAAGATGGACCAGGACCCACCATACGAGTCGTAGGGGTCGACGTTGGGGTTGGGGGTGTTCCAGCTCTGAACGGTACCATCCGCCCCCCCGCTGAAGCACTGGTCCCCGCCAGAGCTCATGGTGACGCACAGGACAGCGCCGCTGCACGAGAGGGACGCATTCAAATCAGGTTATCACAAACCGTCCAAACTTCAACAAGCTGGACTCTCTTCTGCTTCTGGACTGGGTCACCACGCGTCCAGAATGTGTCAGAAGAGCTGACCTGGGTCTCACCTGTGAGCTCTGAAGGTGTAGATGGGCTCCACATCTAAAGCAGCACACCTGCAGGATCAAAGAGCAGAACGATTACAACACGATCAGCCCTTCAGACGGACGATATCGCACTCGCTTCTAACACGACGCGCTGCCCCGCTTCTCCTGGGAGACCAACCGGGACGATTGTGATTCATCATCCTCCCCAGGTTCACCTTCATCCACACAGCAGAGAAAACTGCTTCTCTGAGGTGGAACCCTTAAAAGGAACCCTGGTTATTAAGACTTGTAGTCCCTAATTAGCCACAATTGTTCTCTTATACTAAAATATGTTGTTAGAAACACGTAAAATAATCTAATTGCTTTAAAAATCTACAATGTTTATCACATATTTTGACCTGCGGGAGGCGCCATGTTCTACCTGCGCAATGCATTCTGGGGGCGATGACGTAGAGCGGTGGCTCTGGGAAGATAAGCCGTGTTAGTTTAACTGGGACAGGTATCTAAAACATAGATGAGCAGCTCTCTCCCGGTCGTGGAGGCTGACGAGGGAGCCCATAAGACGTCTCGGTTCAGGCAAACTGGATCAAAGTTCTGTGATGCACGGGAGATCTGCAAAAATGATCAAAGTCGTGCGCATCTTACCAGTGCATTAGGCTACGGCGTAGGGTACGGTGTAGGCTACGGCGTAGCGTACGGCGTAGCCGCGGCTCTATGAGCCTGCAGCGCACCGCCATCCGCTCTCGCCGGGATGGAGACGCCGGTGGGCAGGAGGCACGTTTGGGTGGGCATAGCCCTCCCCTGCCCCCCCCCTAAAACCGGCCTCGGTGCTGGGTCCACCGTTTGATGACAGACCAGAGGCTGAGGGGACTGGCCCGGGACTTTGACGAAACGGGAGGCGCAGACTTTGCGTCAAATAGGCAAGAACATCTTTATTTAATTTAATGACGCCAGATCTGGCTGGGGTTTTTATTGTAGCATCGGCTATCTGCTAGTTGAAACGTGTGGTCTGTTAGTCTGTCTGAGTTTTATGGTGTTTTTATAGTTCATGCTGTATGGGGTTGCACTTTTTTTTTTTTTTTTTACTTTTTTGTAGGTGCGCCATCACCTTAATGTTTATCTGTGTTTTGATCTGTGTTTCTGGTGCGCCGTCACCTGTTTAGCTGTGTTTTCATCTGTTTCTGGGTGTCAAAACAGTGGACGGGGGCCAGCAGGTGCCACCGTCTGACGTCACTACCCAGAATGCATTGCGGTGTAAACAACAATGGCGACCTACGAGTTAAATTATACAAAGACATCAACAAGGTTTTTTATATCACATTGTTATAATTGATACCAACATTTATCTTTTCAGACCTACATGTCTTAATAGCCAGGGTTCCTTTTAAACCATAAGAAGCAGCTGCAGCCAAACCAGTCATACGTGAAGTCGTCCTCATCCGAGGGGTTCTGGGAGGTCCTGGTCCACGAGAACGACTCGTACAGCCCTGGTGTGACCACAGACGATGCTCGTCAATATGTTCCATCTCCAGGTCACATGACACCCATAAAAGCCCAGGTCTTCTCTGCAGAAACCGGTTAACCGGGTCGTGATGCAGCAGGTCAACCATAGGAGCTACCGCCACGAGTCGTTCTGCTCCTCCGTGACGTCGTGGACAAAAACCTCCCAGAAATCCACTCGGATGTGGCAGGGTCTTTGCTCCCTGCTTCTTACAGATATTTAATTACTTTAAGTAAAAATACTTTTGGCTAAACTGGTTTAAAGCTACAACTGAAGCGGACTTTGTGATACGACCTGCAGTAAGAAAAGAAAAAGAAGTTCGGTTTACTTTCTGCAACAAAACCATCCCGAAGCTGCCTCCCTCAGGTCACTCTGAGAACTACAACTAGTTTTAAAAGGTTCACACAGCTTCAAATGATGTCAAATAATCATCTTTAAATTTAGAAAAACAGAAATATGTTTATCACTTAAAGGGGACCTATTATGAAAAACACGTTTTTTCTTGTTTGAACATATATAAAGTGGTCTCCCCTCACCCTGCAAGCAGAGGGGATGCTAAATACTTAGCATGGGCTAAGTATTTAGCTTAGCTCCGGAGCACCGGGGCCGCATACGGAGCTGCCGGAGCTGCTCACGGACCGGACCGTCGAGGAGCCCCGGGCCCGGAGCTCCGAACCATAAAGGCTGATTTATGGTTCCGCGTTACACCAACGCAGAGCCTACGGCGTAGGGTACGTGTCGATTTAACGCAGAACCGTGGACACGCTTTGCTACGCAGCCGCTGCTCTTCTGCCCGGAGCGACGCTTTGTCTCCTCCCCTGCTACACGTCATTCAAGCAGCCAATCAGCGCAGAGCCTCATTATCATAGCCTCGCCTCCCCTCAGAATGGAGCACAGAAAAAGGCTTTAGAAGCGGTAAAACTAGAGACATGACCCACAGGCTGAATTTCTGATTTATGTAGAAAAAACAAGCTTTAGACTGTTTTTAAGACATTCAAGGCCTGTTTAAAATATACATTAAATGCCATAATATGTCCCCTTTAAGAGATAGTTTAACAGAGTTGGTTTCTAACTCGGCTTACAAGAACCCAAAACGGCTCTATCTGGTTAACGTTGTCTCACTTCTTGGCCGGCGCCGTCTTCTGGAGGTTCCACAGTTTCAGGGTGTGATCCTCGGAGGCCGTGACCAGGACCGGCTCCGTCGGGTGGAAGGCCAGACCCCGGACGGAGTCAAAGTGGCTCCTCAGGGTGAACTTTGGGTTCCAAGTTTTCCTCAGAGCGTCTGTGTTGTTTGCGATCTGATAGAGGAACAATTGGGTTTAGTTCTCAAACACATTGGAATCATCATTGATCTGCAGTTCATGGAAACACAGTCAGCTGCACCGATGAGACTTCATCGTCTACAAACCACAAGATCTTTTGAGTCGCAGTTAGGTTAAAGAACTCTTGTGTTGTTTGGTTCATGCTAGGAGATAATATGGGAGCTTTAATGAGGAGGCGTGGCCTGTCCTGTCAAGACCAGGCTGGTCCTGAAGCTGATCTAAGCATCGGCAGGTCTCAGCTCGCTCCACTCACGTCGTACGCCACGCTTTCTGCTTCGTTGGCGACAGTCAGTCCGGCCAGCTCTCCCAGTCCGAGCTCGTTTGTCATGGCCTCATCCGCCCTGCCCAGGATGAAGGACTTCCCAGTGGACGGCAGGAACGTCATTGGCTCTGCAGGGACGAGCAGGAACAATGTGAACGTTTACGTTTGAGCTCCAGCTTACTGAAGGACCGGGAGCGGAGGAGGGGGTACCTTCTTCAGGATGCCCCACTTCCTGCTCGCTGAGCCTGGGAGCGATGGGTCTGGAGGGCGGCGCCACGGGCGGCTGCATGGAGGCGAGGTCCTCGTTGTCCCGCAGGTTGGCCAACATGTCCTGGAGTTTGGACCGGTTTGGTCCTGGAGCACGAGGAGGAGGGAGAACGATGATAAACGATGACAGGAATGGGAGCGTTGGGGGGAGGAGGTGGTGCATGTGGAGCATTAAGGATGCAGCAGAGGGATAAAACCAGAGAACCAAGGTGACAGAAAGCCTCAGGAGAATAAAGCATGACGGGAAACGAAGAGCTGGAATGATGGAGACAGATGAATGTAGGTAACGTGAAACACGGACCACGGCGACTCATCTGCATGGAAGAAAGTTCCTGGGTTTTTAGTCCCAGAACACAGAGATGCGGGACTTTGATCTCACAGTTCTTTGTATAGCGATGGAGGAGGACTGACGTATCTGAGCGCTGCCTCAGGGGGGTCGGGAGAAACCAGCAGCGGCAAAACAACCGCTAAAACCCTCGTCTTAACAACTACAACAAATCAGCAAGGAAGGTCTGTGGGCTCCAAGACCGTTTAGATGAGATGGAGGGAAACAGAGAGGAGATGAACAAAACCATCAGAATGTTTAAAGGAAAAGGAAGACGGCGGCGTGAGAAGACTAAAGTAAGTGAGGGTGATGATGAAGCACAGACCCCGGACTGGACTTACTCTTCACCCCCTTCTTGCCCTTGCGCTCCTTTCTGTACTGCTCCTTGAGCTGGGCTATCAGTCCCTGGTCCACGTCCCAGGCCAGTTCACCCAGAGGAGGCTCGTCCTTCTCTGCAGACCATCGGAGGAGGAAGGGGGAGGACAGGGAGAGGGAGAGGGAGGGGGGCGGAAACCTGTGGTAAGTGGCGTCTTTGAGCAGGAAGATATGAGGCGAATTCACCTGCGCAACCTTCCAGCTGGACTGTGATTTATAAAGCGAACATTGCGTGCAAGTGTGCGTGCACACTAGGGCTGTTCGATTTTGCCCAAAAATAAAATCTCTATTTTTTTCTCTCGAAATCCGATTACGATTATTTTGTGAATTGACAAAAGGCAAAGAAATGATTTCAAATATGCTGTTTTTTTATTGAACCCATTGGGCTTTAAGTGCAAACTTTGCTCTTATTAAACCAAAAATGAATGAATAAAGTGCAAAACTCTGTAAAATAAGTTGAAAAAAAGTTTTAAAAAATATAATAAAATATAAAGTTTTATCTCTGAAAAAAAAAAATCAGCAAATCAGCACTTGCAAACATACAGTAAGTTATATTTCCAATTAAATAAAACAAGACATTTTCTAATTAAACTAAACTGGGTCTTTGCATGCTAAATAATAATGCAACCCATGAAGGAGGTAGAGGTGTGTAATGTCAGTCATTACATTTGCTATTCACATTTGCAAGTTTTTTGCAAGGAACACGAGCCGGTCTACCGCATCTGGCTTGAGGGATGCCCGGTGGCATGTTACAACGCCCCCTCCTACACTAAAGAGCCTCTCCGATGGGGCACTTGTCGCAGGTATTGAGAGGTATTTCCATCAATCATTAATATGGTATCAATCATTAATATGTGTGCAGACAAGGTAAAAAAAAAAAGTGAAAAATCAATTTGACGAGTTTCACGTTTTAACATCGTTCTAATTACATAATCGCGATTACGATTTAAAATAGATTAATCGAACAGCCCTAGTGCACACGGTTTTATAAATCCAGATTTTTTTTTGCGCCCGCCATTTTCGGCTTTTGGGTTAATGTGCACTTTCAGTATGAATCCTACACACTCTTTTATAAATGAGGCCCCTGGTCCGGATCCTGCAGTCCAGGACCAGGTCTGGGTCCTGGAGGCAGGAAGGAAGTAAGGAAACACTTAAAACAGCCCTGGAGTGAATTATGATGAATCTGTTTCATAACATGCTGCCAACATGCTCCCCACTATTTTATAGATGGTTTATGACGGAGAGCACCCACAAGGCCACGAGGCACGGCTCCGCGGGCCCATGGATCACGGCTCTGCGCTGAGTCAGCTCTCCCTTAAATCAACCTGAACCGTGACGCACTGACTCACCAAGTGCGTAGGACAGCTTTCTGCCAGCTCTCTGTTGCTAGGTAACAGAGAACCGGGAAGATTGGTAAACTTTAGCAACGTCCAGGTCATCGGATGGGAACGTCGTCACACAGACAGTTTTAATCAGAACAGCTCGCATGGACGAGCCCAGACATCTGGTACCAGGTCTGGCTGGGCCTCGTTAAATATGTCCAGCCAATCAAATCAGCCTATCCTTGTAGAGAGTCTATGGGCGGGGTTAACACTAGTGATGCACCGAAATGAAAATTTGTGGCCGAAACCGAAACCGAAAATAATAATAAACACTTGGCCGAATACCGAACAATACCGAACATGGTTCTTCGCAGTTTTTCATTTATTTTGCCAATTTTTTCACCATTGCATAAATCAAATAAATTTGATTTAGGCATGCTTTTAAAAGAAAAAAATCTTTTACAAAATTACAAGGTAGAAAACATTTGTTGAACATAAAAAACTGAACATTTTTTAATTTCCCAGCATTTCTTAAATATTCCAGCAGACATTATACCAGCAAAGAACAATAACTTAAAATAAATAAATTAGCTAAATAATTTTTTTGGCCATCTTTGAGCTTACGTTAGGCTTAACTGACTGAACATTGTAACATAGGCCTTAAAACAATAAAAATGCATTAAAGCGCTCAGGGTTTTTTATCATTTCAAATGATAAATCAAACTTGTAGTGCTGAAAGACTTTGCAGATGTGCCCCCTCTAGATATTTGAGCAGAACATTCATTGAAAACAGCCATTCTTGTATTATTCTTTGCCACTCTAAAATACTTCCACACTGCTGACATGTTTGCACCGCACCACTTCACTCCACGCTCTTCCACGTTTGATTTCCTCATCTAAACCTAATAGATTTTATATGTTGTTTTGGTTCCACCTGCTGGTGAATGTTGGTAAAATTCTTATGTGGTTAGTTTTTGGTTGGCCAACTATTTATGTGGTGCGCAACAGTTACGGAGCGGCCAGTCTATTTATATTTCAACGCCGTTATTAATTGTTCGGTTTTTTTCCCACTTATTCCACCGAACACCGAAAGTGTTTTTTTGCCATTTTCGGCCGAACAATTTCGGTTACCGAACAATCGGTGCATCACTAGTTAACACGATGATGACAGGGCGGTGTTGTTGGAAACGACTTTGGCATCGAGAGTAAAAGGTTCAGACTCAAATCCTTCCTGTGTGAGGTGGATGTTTCTGCTGTTTTGTTTAATCTACTCGCTGCTCTGATTGGTCGTAGTGCCAAGCGTTGGCCCCGCCCCTTAGATGGGGAGGCCCCGTAATCGTTTTCAGACCTACTTCTTTCTAGATGTAGGTCTGATCTATCGGGACTTGTGTCATCGTTCTCACCCCACTCTGCGCCGTCCTCGCCGCTCCTCGGCTCCCCCGACCCTTCCAGCTCGTCCGGACTCGCCAGGAAGTCGAAGCCTTTCAGGGCCTCCTCGGTGTCTGGGTCGTCGCTGAGGTCGGACGTGGTGGAGGTCGGGCTGGCCGACTGCTTCTTCCTCACCATCTGTCAGAGTAAAGACATCAGGATGCCGTTTGCCGTCAAAAAACCTGTCCAACACTCAGTCACATCACCATGAGTCTTCTGGAGACAAACCCGGAAGCCCATTTCCTGGAGATGGAACATTGGGACATGCCCCCCTTGTCTCAATAACCACAGTTTGGCCAGTTTAGCTTAGTGATCGGCTAGCTGTTCTCTTGGGGGCCTGGGAGGTTTATTTTGCTGCCAGAGCGAATGGCCGGTCACATGGTCCTTCAGGACAACTGACAGTGACCTGCGCTCCCTTTTCTTGTGTAAAAATGTGTAAACTTCTTTTAATCACTTGTGTAAAAATACAATGTTAACAATTTAAACTGATTGTAGTGGGTCTATCCGGCAGATACAACCCCAGATGAACAACGTAGAACTTGTTTACGTGACATAAATTAAGCCAGAAAAAAAAAAATCATGTGGGCAATGCTAAGTACCCCAGCTATTAAAGTACCGCTGTTGCATCATTTCTTGTCCAAGGCCTCGTATTGATGATGAGAGTCTTCTCCAGCACGCCCCAAAGGTTCTCGTGGGGTCCAGGTCTGATGTCTCCTGTTCCCAGAACCCCTCTCTCACCGTTCAACCCAGATGAATCCTGGGAACGCCATCTTGGGATACGTCTGCGTCATCAGGGAAGAACCTGGTCCTCCAGGATCTTCAGGGGGTCAGCCGACCTCATAACGACGCTGAACCCAGACTGCAGCGACCCCAGATCATAGCCCCGTCCCCACAGGCCTGTACAGTAGGCACTAGGCATGATGGGAGCATCACTTCATCCGCCTCTGTCATTACCCTGATACCCCCATCACTCTAGAACTCTGGATCGGTGGAAGAAGGTCATGTGGTGTGAGTCCAGATTTACCCAGAGTCCAGCCTTGGTGGTCTCTAGCACAGACTGTTTCCTGGTTATCTCCCTGATCTGTGGTTCTCTAGACAACACGGATGTTTAGTTCCTGGAGTTCCTTCATTGTTGGGTTGGAACTGTTCTTACTTTCACAGCTGAGCAGAGTTGTGGAGATGCTGCTGTTCTTCTACGATCTGGTTCCACCAAACGTTTAAAGGAGCCGTCTGTAAGAAATGTCCAAAACTGGTACTGCAGTCACTTTCAAAATATTGTTGAGCGGCGTGTACCCTCCCCCTCCTCCCCCCGACCAGAGGTTGCCAGGTAGGCTGCAGAATGCAGCAGGAACGTAGGCTGCCATGGCTGCGATAAGTAGAGCCGAGCTGGCAACCCGGATGCCGAAACAATACTGACTTGGTGATTGGGAGATAGGTGGAGGGTGGAGCTTCAGAAACAATACTGACTTGGTGATTGGGAGATAGGTGGAGGGTGGAGCTTCAGAAACAATACTGACTTGGTGATTGGGAGATAGGTGGAGGGTGGAGCTTCAGAAACAATACTGACTTGGTGATTGGGAGATAGGTGGAGGGTGGAGCTTCAGAAACAATACTGACTTGGTGATTGGGAGATAGGTGGAGGGTGGAGCTTCAGAAACAATACTGACTTGGTGATTGGGAGATAGGTGGAGGGTGGAGCTTCAGAAACAATACTGACTTGGTGATTGGGAGATAGGTGGAGGGTGGAGCTTCAGGCCAAAACAAAAAATGACAACATAAACATCAGTTGAGGGCTGCAACTCCTCTTTTTAAACTGGAATATCCTGGCTTGAGTGCTGTTGTCAGTGACATAAGTATTTGAAATGAACATGATTTTTAAATGTCTGTTGACATATCGGGGTCATTTTATGATTCGTTTTATTATTGCTCTTACATACAGCTCCTTTAAATGATGGTCGATCCTGGGCTCTGACCTGCTTAGTTAAATCGAGGTGGGGACTTTGGACTGGGAGGGACCTCTCAGCAGCAGGAACTCTCAGTAGATGTTTCCTTCAGCGGTTTCCTCTCCTCTTTCTAAAAGACTCTGATCTACAGAGGAGTTCCTGGTCCACTCAGTGCCTGACAGGTGTCCAGGTCCAGACCATCACCCCTCCTCCTCCACCGTGCTAGACTGCGGTTCTGTTGGTTTCCTCCAAACATGGTTTTGGACATGAAGACCAAATATCTCCACGTTGGTTTCAAGTGTCCAGAGAACATGGTTCCAGAAGTCTGCTGGTTTGTTCAGATCCAGTTTTAAGAACCTGAGTCCTGTTTCCATGTTCTTGTTAGACAGAAGAGGTTTTCTCCTGGTCCAGTCTTCTTCTAACTGTGGTGTCATGGACTTTAACACCTAACTTCCTCAGTGAAGCCTGGAGGCTCCCAGATAGAGCTCTTGGGTTTTTCTTGGGTCTTTTTTACATTGCACAGCCTGATCTTGGGGTGACTCGGCTGGGACGTCCACTCAGGTGAAGCTTAACAACTGTTCTGAATGTCCCGACCCCATCCAGGGCTGATGATCAGCAGCATCTGGCGGCATCTTACCCTCTTAATTCCCCTGGCAGCAATTAGCGGGTACTAAGTATTGCCCCGTGATTGTGCAAAACAGTAAATGTTGTTGATCTGATGTATTTTTACAGCACTAAGACCCACTATGATCAGATAAAAATTACTGTTTTCACACAAAGAAACCTAGGATTCAACGAGTAATAATAATAATAATAATGACTTTGTTTTATATAGCGCCCTTCTAGGCACCCAGAGCGCTTTACATGGATCATTATTCATTCATACACATTCTCTCTGGTGGTGGTAAGCTACATTGTAGCCACAGCTGCCCTGGGGCAGACTGACGGAAGCGTGGCTGCCATATTGCGCCAAACGGCCCCTCCGACCACCACCAACATTCACAGGGGGCAAGGTGGGTAAGGTGTCTTGCCCAAGGACACTACGACAGCAAACTGGGACGGAGCGGGATTCGAAGTGAGGCTACTGTTCATGAAATGACATCACTTTACAGATCAGAGGCTGTGATTGGCTCGTTGTCTGGACGCTTGATCTCATCAGCCCTTCTGGTTCTCAGTTTTTTTTTCCTGTGTCAGACTTTTTTTTTCTTCATACCACCAGCACCTGAACATCTCACGGACGACATTAGTCAAGCGTTTAAAGACGACAGGACAGTTAAAGTGTCTTACCGTAGCCAGGTCCAGGATGGTTTTCTCCCGCGCACCGCCGTCCTCTTCCTCCTCGTCGCTGAAGTCCGCCGCTGCGCTCTCGATGAACTTGAAGGCGTCCAGCACGGTGGCCGAGTCGGACGTCTCGGGTTTGCTGGAACATAAGCGTTTAGTTCTTAGTTCTGCGGGCGCCAAAGCCTGTCGCTGTGGGTCGTGTGTGGACGTGGTACCTGATCATGCCGCTGTCCTTCAGCGAGGACGGTTCGGTCCCGTTCACCAGGGGCTCGGGCCTCTTCTCCGACGGCTTCTCTCCGGATTCTCCCGTCAGCCCGAGCAGCGCCCGCACCCTCTGAGATTTCACATCCAGGATGGTGTCGGTGTACCCGACTTCCTGCAGATATCTGAAGCGCACACAGAACCGGGTCAGTCTGGAACCATCCTTTTAAAACACTTTTAAACCCACTGACAGCTGCGGAAAAAGTGCAGCGAGGTCCAGCAGACGGGACCACCGACCGATTCACCGACGATCCACCGGGCTGGAACCAAGACGTGAACCAAGTTGGTGTAGTTTCTCAGCGGATGGGGGTCATCTCGCGTTTTTGGTCCCGTCCCACAATTTGTGAGGTTGGGAACAAAAAACTGCGAGCCGAGGTTCTAAATTAGGGTTAACGCATTCCTGAGGAGCGGGCCTGTACCAGGAACCGACTCCAGAGAGGAAAACACTGCGTTTTTATCCCAGTAAGACCTATTCCAACCAGAACTGAATCCTTCAATGTCAAACAGCGTGAATGCAGAAGAAGACAAGGAAACGGCGCCAGAGAAACCCGTCATGGCGACCCGCTGCTACCAACCCTCCACGGTCTCCACAGGTCGCACCGATGGACCCGGACTACGACCAGCGACCAGGCTCACCTTCCACGGCTCTGAGTTCAGGAATCACAGGACTGGGACAAACCTGGATCGTCTTTCATCTCAGGAGACCACGAAGACAACTGTGGTTCTGGTTGGTTAGAGTCTGAGGTGAAGCTCCCACAGAGGCGTGTCTGACTCTAAAGCATCGGTCAGTTCCTCAGATACGGCCTGGTACGAACACAAGAACATGCAGAGGAGGTCGGGCGCAAACAACAAACGGACCCTAAAGGGTTCTGTTGGACAGACGTGACTACATAGGTTTCAGAGATGTGACCACATGTAGCAAAACTCCAACTAAACAGTCGTCTCCAAAACCTCTAAAGGTCCCGTTCCTCCACAGGAGTGTCGGTCTGGGTCCAGCACATGGTCAGGACGTGCCAGGATGGGTTCCTGGAGCGTCTGGGTTCCAGCTGCATGAACCAGAACAGATGTGAGCCCTAAAAGAGGAAGATTTGGTCCGATTCCTGCCGCTTGTCTTCAGTTACTGGTGGTACCTCTACTGACACGTCCTCTCTCATGTGGTACCGTTAAATGAACCTCGAAGCTGCTCAGATTAGATAAACTCAGATAAACTCAGATCAGCTCCCTCGATGACGCGTCAGAGCAGGAATCTCAGAACCGGGCTGAAAAGAAAGACTCAAACTCGGTTTCACAGAAGACTTCAAATGTCATATTTCCTCCGACTGCTTTTAGTGATTCTAAAGAGACTCCAGATGGTACCAGATCTGTACTACTGGCCCAAGTCTGGCTGCTCACCACAGCTGGGACACATCTGTGCAACTCCTCCTCATCATCTCCATCAGGTCGACGTAGCAGCTTCAGAACCCGTTCAGAGACATCAGGACTTTACCTTATGCGGCGGCGGCCCGCTGACCCGGGAGCAGCTTTTATCCTCCGAGACGACGGTCGGTCTGAAGAGCTGCAGTGTTTGTTCAGAGCCCCTCCCCCGGTGCGCCCCCCCCCCCCCGCTGCCCCGTACCAGCCTCTGAGATCGCAGCGGGCCTCCACACAATCTTCCATTCACTGTCACACACAGAGAGTCTGAGCTGCACACGAACGCACCACAGGGACAGGGAGGACGCTTTCAGGGGCGATGCTTTCACGGACGCTCGGCAGGACGGACGCCGCGGACCTGCGGATGGGCGGGCCGTCAGGAGGGCTTTAACCCGACACTGAGACGTGAGCAGACCGTTGTCATGGAAAAAACACACAAACGATGATGATGATTAAATGTCGTCATCATCGTTGTCAGATTTAAAACCACGTTAAGAGTCAAACGCTTCATTTACTTTGGAGCCATGACACCACCTGATTTTAAACTCTGACCCGTCCCCCAGATCTGAGTCTTCACCCGTCTCAGACGGAGGACCGCTGATCACAGACTGTATAACAGGAGCCGGACCACGAATGGACACGCCCACCTTACTCAGGTGCACAGTAGGGCTGCACGATTAATCGTTAAAAAAATCGCGATCTCGATTCATGCTTGAACGCAATCTCATTTCCAAATGACGACGATTGAAAAAAAAAAAAAAAAAAAATTTTTTTTTTTTTTTTTTTTTTTAAAGATGGCTGCATAAAAAAAGGACTAGGCCTATGTTCTAGGTTGTTGTAGTCCTGTCATGGTCAACTATCATGTTGTCATGTTTGTTATATTTTGTTAATGATTGTGGATTACATTTGGAGAAACATCTACCTTTCTCATCACCTGACACATATTGCACATAAATAGTTAAAATTGTTATTGTTAAAATTATTTAAAGACAAGAGAGATGTTTATTGTTTTTTTTTTTTTTTTTTTTAAACTTTATTTTTCCATTTTTCAATTGGTAACAAAATCAACAGACAGATACAAGAAAAACAACAAAAACAAAAACGGGTGGGGGGTGGGGGGGGGTCACTACTGTCTTACATATTGACACCATTTTGCCCATCTTACAACATATAGCTCTGTTTTGAGTCGTAAACTGTAGGTAATCTGTTCCATTAATCGTATTTCCTCAACAATATCACGCCATTGTCTCAGGTCAGGTGGGTCCATTTTCAGCCAATTTCTTGTAATGGCTTTCTTAGCCGCAAGAAATAGAATCTTAACGATGTATATGTCTTCTTTGCTTATTACATCCTCTGGTATCAGTCCAAGGTACATAACTCGTGGATCCTTAGGGATCTTATATCCCAAAGTTTTCTCCATGGCTGTTAGGATCCCATCCCAAAATGCTTGCATTTTTATACATGCCCAGAAAATGTGAGAGTGGTTGGCACTCAATTGCCCACACTGTCTCCAACAATATTGTCGTTCACCCAATTGTTTATTTTTAATAGTTGGAGTAATAAAAAATCGAATTAAATTTTTCCAACCAAATTCCCTCCATCCTTTGGAGCTTGTTGACGTGTGTTGGGTCTTATTCATGGAGTGCCAATCATCCTCTGACAACTCAATGTTTAATTCCTTTTCCCATTTTGCCTTTACATACATTGTATTTCTCCCCTGTTGCTTCATTAAACCTCTATACAGTTTGGAAACAATTCTTGAAGGAGTTTGCTTATAAGCTCCTGTCAACACCTCAATCACATCATTCCCTTCCAATGAAATTTCTGTCTTAATTTCTGTGTCATAGAAGTGTCTTAATTGCAGATATCTGTATAAATCACGATCTTCTAATCCATATTCATCTTTAAGTTGTCTAAATGATTTAAAGTGTTGTTTTTCTGTAAGTGTAAACATAGCTGTTATCCCCTTATCTCTCCACTTTTCAAAGGTCCTATCTGAAATTCCTGGACTGAATCTAGATGTGTACGAAGGCCAAATCAACCGCTTACTCTCTCCAGTCAGCTTGTATTTCTTGATCACAACATACCATGTTTCAAATGTTTCTCTCATAATTGTATTTTCGTCCTTAAAATCCATATGTTCTTTTCCACCTAATCTAGCCTGTGGGGGGACCCGGCTCATATTCTTTTCGATGTCCTTCCATCTGGCTTGATAACTTGGGGAGCACCAATATACTATGTATCGTAGCTGTGCAGCGTAATAGTATTCTCTAAGACTTGGCAACGCCAATCCTCCACTTTCTTTGTCCAGTTGAAGGGTTTTAAATCTTATCCTGGGTCTGCCTCCTGCCCATATGAATCTTGATATCAGCCTGTCCCATGCTGAAAATTGTGAATCTGGTATTTTAACTGGGAGTGATAGGAAGAGATATAGCAACCTAGGCAAGAGATTCATCTTGATCACATCAATTCGTGAACTGAAGTCTAATACTAATGTTGACCACTTTGCTACATCTCTTTGTATTTTATCATTTATATGATTATAGTTTAGCTCGTAAATTTTGTCAAATTCCTTGGTTATTTGAACTCCTAGATATTTTATTGACTTAGTGTTCCAATTTAAGTTATATTGCTTCTTGATTTCATTACTTGGTTTATAATTAAATGTCAATACCTGAGTTTTTGATATATTCAATTTGTAGCCTGACATCAATCCGTATTCTTCCATAGTCTTTACTAATTTGATAAACGTCTTATTTGGGTCCAGAAGGAAGGTAATTATGTCATCGGCAAACAAGCCTATCCTGTGTTCTTCTTTTGCCATTGTGATTCCCGTCAATTCTTCATCTTGTCTTATTATTTGAGCGAGCGGCTCTAAGAAAATCGCAAAGAGGGCGGGGCTAGCACAACAACCTTGGCGAGTCCCTCTGTACAATTTAAAGGCGTCCGTCAGATGTCCATTTATCTTAATTCTAGCTGATGGGTCAGTATACAATGCCTTTATGCATTTAATGAATTTATCATTGAATCCCATTCTCTCTAATACTTTATACAGGAAGGCCCAGCTGACCCTATCAAAAGCTTTTTCTGCATCAAAGCTGATCAGAGCAGCGCTTATATTGTGTTTATTTATATGTTCTGTAATATGGAGGGTTCGTCTGATATTGTCCTGCGTTTGTCTTCCTTTTATAAAGCCTGTCTGATCTTCATGTATCAAGTCAGGCAGGTAGCGTTCCAGTCGTTTTGTAATGATAGATGTAAATATTTTATAATCCACGTTCAAAACTGATATTGGGCGATATGACTCACAGTACTCTTTATTTTTCCCTTCTTTAGGGATAACCGATATCAACGCATCCCTCCAGGATGGGGGAGTTATAGCTTTTTCAAGCGTCCAGTTAAAAGACTCCAATAGTACCGGGGCGATCTCTTCTTTAAATATTTTGTACCATTCATTTGGGTAACCGTCGCTCCCGGGACTCTTATTAGACTTCAGTTTACCTATGGCTTTATCCAATTCATCTCTTGTAATAGGGGCGGTCAAATATGTATTTTGCTCTGTGCCTAGTGATGGGAGATCCAGTGACGACAGGAAATGTTCTATTTCGTCAACATCAACCCCCTCAGGTTGTGTATATAGGGTCTCATAGTAGTTTTTAAAAATCCTATAAATTTCTTCTGGCTCATATTTTATTGTGTTTGTTAAAGGATCTTTGATCTTATTTATTGAGTTTTTTATTTGTTGCCTGCGAAGACGCCTTGCTAATATTCGTGTTGCCCGTGGGCCTGATTCATAAAAGGTTTGCTTTGAGAATCTCAGTTTCTTTTCTAGTTCCTCATCCATTAGATTTTCTATTTGTTTCCTCACGTCTTTGATCTGAGTCCCTATTAAATCTTTGTTGTCACTTTTAGGTTGAGTTTTTTCCAATTTTTCCAATTCCATCTCTAATTGGTCATATTTCAGTGTCCTCGCCTTCCTCATATATGCTGTTCTTGATATTAGCTTACCTCTCATAACTGCTTTGACTGTATCCCACACAGTAGTTGGATTGAC
The DNA here is from genome assembly GCF_033807715.1 of Cololabis saira. Classification (NCBI taxonomy): domain Eukaryota; kingdom Metazoa; phylum Chordata; class Actinopteri; order Beloniformes; family Belonidae; genus Cololabis; species Cololabis saira. The sequence continues at coordinate 41,893,420 of NC_084587.1, forward strand.
CTGACCATCATTATTGTCATTTATACATTCTTTAATTTCAAATTTAATTTCCTCCACTGTGGATTTTTTATTTAAAATTCCAGTATTCAATCTCCATATTGTACTCCTTGGCTTCTTATTTAAGCATATTTTCAGATAGACAATATTATGGTCCGATATATCTGCTGTTCCAATTGTGCATTCATGAGCCCTGTGCCTATCTATGGTATTCATCAAAAAAAAATCCAATCTAGAATGTACTTTGTGTGTAGCCGAGTAGTGTGTGAATTCCTTATCCCTCGCATGGATACTTCTCCAGACATCGAACAGGCCTGCCTCTTTTATCAGGATATTCAGGTCTTTTGATTTTGGGGATCTGTGTCTGTTTGTGCTTGTTGTGTCCAAATGGTAGTTCAAAATTGTATTCCAATCCCCCGAACAGACAAGGATGCCCTCACTTTCAGAAATAATCAAGTCAAATAATTTTTTGAAAAAAGTTCTGTCACTCTCCGGAGGAACATAGACATTCACAAAGGTGACCAAAACATTATCCACCCTGCCTTTGATTATTACATATCTACCGGCATCATCTCTTTTTTCTTTAATTAGTTCAAAGTTTACTGAATTAGCTATCATCGTCACCACCCCTCTTTTCCTGCTATTTTTACATGAACTAAAATATGAATTTGAGTACCCAAAATTTTTTAACTTCTCGTGTTCCTGTTTTGACATATGTGTCTCTTGCAAGAGAACCACTTGGGTCTTATCCTTCCGAATTTTAGCGAGCAGCCTGCTCCTCTTAACCGGGTTGCTCAAGCCATTCACATTTAGCGAAGCTATTTTCAAATTATGTGACATTATTTATTTAAACATGGAAACAAAAAAATGACATTGCAATAGTGTTGCCCCCACCCAAGGGAAAAAGAAAGAATAAAACCAAACAACACAAACTGAACATAAAAAATAACTGACCTCCAAACTGGGAGGGGATAACTCCTCACCGAGACCCCGTTGGTGGGTCGAGGGAAAGTCCAATCACTAAGAAAGGGCCCTATAAATAGGGTGGCTGAGCCGTCGCATGAGACTAGCCCCACCATCCTAAAGTCCAACTAACATGAGGTTGTCTCTCCCAGACAACTTGAAAATATATACAAAGCCAAATTTTACTCCACTTCAATCCTTGTATTCCAGCTTCATAGTAGCAATAATCACACCAGCTTAGAGTGTTGTGTTTTTTTTGTTTTTTTTGTTTTTTTTTTCTTGTTTTTCTTCTTTCCTCTTTTTTTTTTTTTTTTTTTTTTTCTAAATATCCATATCACCTCTTTGAATCACTTCTGGCCGGCCCGTCCACTTTGAAAACCCTGAAGTTTATTCCTCGCTCTCTGGGTGACGTCAGCCTCCGCCCCGCGAGGTCCCGTCACCGTCTGCCAGGATCCCAGCAGCTCTCCCAAGCGCGCTCCCCAGTCAGTCTCACCTGCGGGCGGGGCCGCTTCCTCCTCCACCGTGATTCCCCGTCTCATCAGCTCCGCTCTCGCCTCCGCAGCGCTGCTGTAGAATCGAGCTCCTGTCTCCCAGTGGATCCGCATGTTTACAAAAGGGGTTTGGAAGCGGACTCCCTTCATTTTCAGAGCTTTTTTAATAGCATTATACCCCTTGCGCTTCTTAACAACCTCTGCCGTGTAGTCGTGATCAAAATAGAGGGTCTTGTTATTCAGCTGGATTTTTCCCGCTTTGGTTTTCTTCCATGCCTCTTTTAAAACCCGTTCTTTGATCGCAAATTCCTGAAAGTTGATAATGATTGCTCTCGGGGGTTTATCCGGAGCGGGTCTCTGAGGTCCGGTTCGATGGGCGCGCTGTATTTTTAGCTCCGTGTGTTCCGGGACCGGCAGCTTGGAGCGTATGAGCGCCTCGACAAACTCCGGCACCGAGTCCTCTCCCTCCTCTCCTTCCGCCACTCCGAAGATACGGATGTTATTACGTCTGGATCTTGACTCGAGGTCGTTCAGTCTATATTGCAGGGTTCTTTGCTGTTTAAGGCAGGTATCGAGAGCCTCGGTCGCATCAGTCGCCCATCTCTCGACTGTCTCCATCCTGGACTCAGCTTCTTCCACCCGGTCCGTTAGACTGTGAACTTCTGCTCCGAGTCGATCAAGCTTACCGTTGATTTCTTGTCCAAGCTGCGTGATTTCTTGCCTCAAGGTATTGTTGTCACCTTTTAAGTCAGTTTTTAAGTCGTTAATTGCCTTAATTATGTCCGCGGGCGCCATGTTTGTTTCTAGTTCTTCGTTGCTGTTGACTCTGGTCGCCGTCGTGTTTTCCTGTTTCGTAGACTCCTTTCCTTCAGTTTTTTGGCTTCTAAGTGTTCTTCCCCCATCCATCTATTCTTATTATCGAATGATACTGAATTTTGAGTTAGTTTATGGGTTAGTTGTGATATGTCTGGGAGAGCGATCTCGTCGTGCGTCTGGTCACTCCATCAGCCAAACCGGAAGCCCCGATGTTTATTGTTTTTATGTTCAATGTCAGCTGTTACAGCAAAAAGCAGCCAGAGGAATAATTTGTTGCCTCAGAACTACAGGATCTGTTACAAGTCCCCTTTCTGAAAGGGTGTTCAACTCAGGGAGGAACAAATATTGTTCAAAATTGTTATTATTGTTTAAATTATTCAAAGGTTTGTGTAAAGAAGACAAGAGATGTTTATTGTTATTATATTTTTGTTCAGCTGTTGGAAAGTTAAAGTAATAAGTGCAATAAATTTTATATTGGAAAAAAATCGTGAGAGAATCATGATCTCAATTCTAAGCAAAAAAATCGTGATTCTCATTTTGTCCAGAATCGTGCAGCCCTAGTGCACAGATTATCTATTTTAGCTTATCGTATGTCGCGTTGCTACTAATGTTGCCTCACGGCCGTCCTTCCTGGTTTCAGGTGCCGAGCCGACCCTCGGCTAGGTGAGCGCAGCCCTGCAGTCCCCGAGGCTTCGTCGCAGGGGGATCTTGTGGGGGTCCTGAACCCTGGCAGAGTGACAGCCCCGGGGCTGCTGGCCTGCAGTCGCCTTGCCAACGGTGAGTTCAGGTGCTGCTAGTTCAGGTGCTGCTCAGCCAAGTGTGGTTCACAGACCTGATCTGGTACAAATGTCAGCATGAACATTTAAGCACAGACAGACGTCGTGTAAATATGTTCATTTCTGTTGGATGGAGACCCCTAGGGGTAAGACGAGGAACCGCAACCTACTGGTTCCCGTCAGACTAATAAGATGATTGTAGACCCTTGATGGATAAAAAAAAAAACTCACTGCGGACACTCAAAAGTCCCACAATAAAGACTAAAACTCACCACATGACGCATTAACAGGAACCAGAAACCAGGAACTGATCCCAGTGGATTTCAGGGTTTTATTCTCATTAAAATGTTTATCTCAAGTAAGATTTACTGGTTTCACTCTTAAACTCTTACACTAAAGTCCCAACATATTAAAGGTCTCTGTGTGTGTGTGTGTGTGTGTGTGTGTGTGTGTGTGTGTGTGTGTGTGTGTGTGTGTGTGTGTGTGTGTGTGTGTGTGTGTGTGTGTGTGTGTGTGTGTGTGTGTGTGTGTGTGTGTGTGTGTGTGTACTCACTGTCTGAGCAGCTGTCGTCCCTGCTTCCAGCTGAGCTGGTGGCTGCTGTTGGGAGGACTGGGAGCCTCGTCGTCGTCGTCGTCATCTGAAGAAATGAACAGAGATTTACTGCTGCTGTCCATCCATCCATACTCATCCATCCCTTTATCCACCATCCCTCTGTCTACCATCCCTTCTTCCAGTTTGTTTCTGTTCGGTTCACGTTGTTGCCACAAGGGGGCGACTGAGAAGCTTCTTTCAAGATAAAAGGGAGATGAAGATGTTCAAATGTGGCTCCAGTTTCCAATATTACCAATATTTTTTAATGTGGCTCCAGTTTCCAATATTACAACTTCTCAGTGGGATGAAATGAGGAACACGTTTCTGGTGAAGCTGGCCCCGCCCACATGTTGATGTCACCTTTTTGTGTTGTTATTTGCCAATTTCTCAAAAGGTTTTATGAAGCTATGGAATCAGTCAGATAACTGAACAAACCTGAAAGATTCTGAGAGGTCTTACATTCCTGCAGCCCTGCTGGTCGGGCTCTCTCTCTGATATTGAGCACTCGCTTCGATACCTCCGAGTATTGACCCGTGCTGTCACCGCAGGCGGACCGATCCAGTCCAGTTGCAGCTTTTCTTCATGATTTAATGAAAGTGGGAACAGACGACTGTTTAACTCCTGTATCTCAGGAGAGGCGGAACCTTCAATTTAAAGAAAACGTCCCACCTGAAGCAGCAGAACCCGTTAGAAACGTCACCAATCACTCGGTCACTCTCCATGTCAACGGGAAGTTTCCAACCGTTATCGAGTCTCCATTCAAGAACACCTCCAGAACCGTCTCCGTAGCAGAAACCATGACAAGGAAGTCCTGCCTACAAGAGGTGAGACGACGGACCAGCCAGTGACCCGCTTCAGAGCCGAGCTGCTGGACTCGGACGACATGAGGAGAGCTCTGAGACCGGCGGACGGCAGGAAAGTTCCTGGTCTGGACGCCATTCCCAGGAGAGCTTTGACAGCGTGTGTGGATCAGCTACCCAGAGGTTTGAGGGAGCAGCGTGCACCACTCACCACCTACAGGTACCTACTGGTCCTGGTCCAGTCCCGTCTCCGCTCTGGCAAGGATTCCATCTTATAGTTTTGTTTTAGTCTCATTTATCTTTTAGGTTCCCGGTGGAGGAGTTCTCATATGACCTTTTCTTTTGCAGTCGGGACTCGTTTGTTTTATTGTTATTTCACTGAAACGTGACGGTTAAAGAGTCAACGTTCCCGTGTCGAGGTTCTCCGCCGCAAAAAACCTAAAGTAGTGAATTGGAGCAGATAAATATTGGTGCCTTTTGGGGCCTAGACAAGTGAAACCACATTCTGTCCCCTGATCACCCTCCACGATGATGTCCAGTCCTACCTGGACATGAGAACCTTGATCGTAGGGCTGGGCGATATATCGAGTATAGGCGATGTATCTCGGCTTCTACTTTGTGCGATGTACAAAATTACTCTATCGTGAATATTCGAATATACATTTTCTTTTAGCCGCGGGCATTAAATTACAGGCTTTTCTCACTCTCTCGCTCGTCTCTCCTTCTCTGAGACATAAAACAAGCGCACCTTGTTAGATACGTCAGTCACGTGCTGTCGTGTGTGCATTATCATTGGCCCCTGACCAGCTGCTGGTGTCGGCGCTGCTGTCCAGGACCGCCGGTCACTTCCACCCCAATTTAACTTTCCCAAACTCGCCTGTTTGTGCCGTGAGCTCATCTGCGCGGTTGCTACGCGCAACGGACTCTTTTCAAAGCTAACTGGTTCAGTAAAGATGGAAGGGGATGTTTTCTCCTCGCACGACCCGCACGGCTCTCCGGAGACCCGAGGAGCCGCTCAGCGCGACACGCGCAGCCGACCCTTTAGGCTGATTTATGGTCCCGCGTTACATCAACGCAGAGCCTACGGCGTAAGTGCGCGTCGCCGCGTACCCTACGCCGTAGACTACGGCGTAGTTTCTGCGTCGATTTAACGCGGAACCATAATTCAGGCTTTTCTCTTCCATAGCTGAGAAACGTCACCTAGTGTTGCTTAAATGTGGCCACATGAAATCAATCACTATCATCAAAACAAAGTCAAACAAGACTATACGACGTCATATTTCTAAAAGTAAGTGAAAGTGATGCAAATTAAAGGAGGAGAGGATGAAACATTGCAGTCCCTACACCTACAATTAGTCTGAATATAAAGCTGCTGTAAAGGCCCTCCTGCTCAGAGCAGCTCATCCTGGTAAAACCTGGTAAAACAAGGTAAAACCAGGACCAGAACATGTTCTTAGCAGATGTTCTTCAGACGGGGAGTCAGAGAGATGCAACGTGCACTTTCTGTTTTGAAATGACACTTTTTATGTTTATGCCACTCACTGCTTAGTAACTGTTTAATAAATATAGTTTTGGTAAATTTGACTTATTTGAAAGTTTAAAATGATCATATATTAATGCAGTATGAACAAGAATGTTTTAATGTAGACATATAGAATCATCATACTGGTGTGATTGTATGCATCAAAGTGTTAATTCAAGGCTAAGGCAAGATATCGAGATATATATCGTGTATCGTGACATGGCCTAAAAATATTGAGATATTAATAAAAGGCCATATCGCCCAGCCCTACTTGATCGTATCCACCAAAGTCTCCGAGCATCATACAAGCTGACACCCTGACGGAGAGGCCTGAGTTTGAAATAGTCCAACAACTAAAGCGCGACCAGGTTTTATACATCAACAGAGGAAGAAGAAGCTGGTCTCACCTGAATCGTAGCTCGGAGGCTTGATTTCTCCCTGGTTCAGTTCTGTCCCGAACTTCAGCTTGTGGTACTTGGCCCTGAGGATGGACAGGAACACAACCAGACCGGTTATCAGAGTTTGACCGAGGAGGCGGAGTTCCTCCGACATCAGCAACACGTTCCTGGCGGCGGATGCTCCACCACCGACCCCCCCAGGCAGCTCCAGACCAGCCGTTGGTAACTTCTTACCACAGCGAGCGTCTCACCCTGCAGAACCAAGGACAGACGCTCTTTCCACATCTGGATGAGTGTACACGTATGCTCCAGGCTGGGTTTCCAGCAGCACGAGTTTAGAAGCGTCTTTGGGTCTCAAAAGGACAGCGTCATGGTCTGGATTAATTTATACTGTAGAGGAAAGACCATGGGCCTCATGTACAAAACATGCGGCAAACAAAAAAAACGTGCGTACGCCACTTTCTACGCTCACGGTCGGATATTCAAAAATTGATTTGAACGTAGAAAGTTGCGGTCTTTCACGCACACACCAAGGCTGGCGTACGCACTTTTCTGAGGTTTTGTCCGTTGGCGACACTCACTGGTGATGCAGTGAAGTGCAGAATATGAGGAAACGTGACGTCAACAATCAGTTCACGACCACGTGAAGGACACGACAGTCCCCACATCACCAGATAAGTTACACAAGAGTGGAGCTGCAACAATCTCACAATCAACCAATGATCTGAACATACAACTAAAGACAGGAGCTCAACGATTGTTCATCAACAATCGCCTTCAAGGGCACTCTAGCATGGAGGAAGTGATGAAGATCCCCTCATTTTTCCTGCAAACATGTTTTAAGACGCCAATTTATCCAAAAAAGATCGGGAATTCTGATTCAACTGACCACAGGATAGGTTTCTATCGTATGACGGTCCATCTCAGACGCATCCTACCCACAGAGGTTGCCCCTGGAAAAGGTCAGCATCAGGCTTAATTCTACAGGAAATATTCAAGTGTAGTTAGCATAGTTATGTGTTTTGTCCCAATTAAAAACTTTTTTGGCTATTCTAGCCTCTGGCATAGAAGACAGACGATTCCAGAGTCTAAGCATTTCCCCCTTCTGCTTGATTAAACACGGCTCCCAACCCATATCACCTTGTAAATTTGTGCACACCTAAAAAACATCGAATAGCCCGATTTTGAATAGCATTCACTCTGGATAACTCTTTACCCCCCCATACCCCTGCTGCATACAAAATAATTGGAGAAACACAGGCCTCATAAAGCTTTGAAAAGGTAGTATAAATAAGATGTTTACAATTCTTCATTTTACTTACAATAGAACCTAATGCTCTGCCTGCCGTATCAGTGAGGATATTAATACCTTCTTTGAACTGTAAGTGTTCATCCAGGGTGAGGCCAAGATATTTGTAAATATTTGTATAACATAAAGGTTCAACTCCAACATTAAAATTAAAAGTGCTTCTAGTTACTCCAACTTTTCTAAAATGTATAACTTGGGTTTTTCCTTGATTGATTAACAATCTCCATTTCCGACATCAGTTATCCACAATGTCTAACAGGGACTGTAACTCATTTACACCCTCCCTGTCTGCCAAGATAACAATGTCATCCGCATACAAAAGTACATTTAATTTCATGTCATCTATTTTCACTCCGATGTCTTCATTCTTAATTTGTTGCGCTAAATCATTTATAAACAGAGAAAAGAGGGTAGGAGAGAGAACATCTCCCTGTTTGACTCCCAGTGGAGTTGAAAACCATCCTGTTCTCATATTGTTTACCTGAACACATGCCACTGGATTTTTATATAATGCCTTAACTGCTTTGTAAAATGAACCATCAACATCAGCCGTCACAAGTTTAAACTCCAACAAATGTCTGTGCACACAATCAAAAGCTTTTTGAAAATCTTTACTTTCCTTCAAAAATTCTAGCTCTTATTACAGTACACAGAGTATAAATATGATCTAGACAATCTAGACTGGTACAATAATCTCCTGGTTGAAATTAAATTGTTATATTTTACTGTAACATCTTTTATAAGTGTGTAAATACTACATGAAATGAAGCTGTGGAGAAATCAGACATGAAGCAGGTGAGAGTACACATAAGAGCTGCTGAGACGGAGGACTTTCTGTCTCTGGGTGGATGGACGGGGGGGGGGACGCGTGATGAAGCCTCACCTCTCCTGTTTGAGGGCGTACTCCAGCATCTTGATCCGTCTGACCAGGTCCTTCTTCAGGTTCTCCTGGCCCCGCCTCTCGCCCTGCAGGAAGGCGATCTGAGCCTGAAACACACAGAGGAAGCTCTTGGTTTTCTGGAACACCGAACCGCGATCCCGCGGGAGGTCTTAATCAAACACTAAAGTTCAGTTGAGAAGAATAAAAAATAAAAGCAAACACTCATCACTTCAAGAGAATTAAAAAAGATAACGCATCAGGAGGTGGATGAAACATTTAATCTGTCGTAGCAGAGCTGAGGACGGACAGGCGACTGAGACGGCCTGCAGGACTCTGGATCTGATTTATCGCTCATACAGAACTTCAGACCAGAGTTCAGGCTTTATGGGTAAATGCATTTCAGTTTCTTTATTTCACTTCACCAGTGAAATGTACTTTAGCTTCCAACTGGTCATTAAAACATAAAACAACTTCTGGAAAAATACAAAACATATTTGATCTGGAAAAAGGGTGAAAAATTCTCTGAATAAACGATTCTGGTACTCCTCCGATCCACAGCCATTTCCACCGGTACAGAACGTACCAAACCAATCACAACAAGTTAGGTGTGGCCTTGATACGGCGACTCGTACAGGTACAGAGACACTATTCAAAACAGCCGACACAGCTGCAGAGTTACCAATAAAACATGTTTTTCTGAAAAACACCAACGTTTGAGATGTTGATGCTGGTCTGGCTCTCACACTGACCAGGTCACATGACTCCCTTCTCTCATTGGTTGTGTGTCTATCCAATGGTATCTAGAGGCAGCTTAGTCTGTGTCCATTAGTACCGCTGTTGATGGTGCAGCGGTGCAAGTTGATGGTGCAGCGGTGTGTGTAGTCAGCTGGTTGGATGTTACCCCCCTGATTCATACCACACCTGAAACTAGCATCGGTACATGAGGCAGTGATGTTTACCACCAATATGAGTTTACCAACAACTCAACCAGAACCTCAGGCTGAATCACACTTGGTTCTGGTCGGTTGGGCCACTGTCAGGCAGCAACACCCCCACCAGTGGACTGGATTTCCTCTCCAGTCCTTCAGGAGCCAGTCCCCCCACTCCTCAGGCCCCTGGAAGCAAAGCAAACCAGCCCAAAATCCAGAGTAGGCACCAGCAAGCGGAACCACAACACACCTGCAGCACTGACGGCACGGCACAAGGGGACCCCAGCTCCCACAACCACCAAGGCTTAGTTCCCTCCCAGCTGGGTGGCACAGAGAAGACAGGAGGAACCGGACCTACAGGGTGGAGTCCAGAGCTCCCCCACACCGATCCCCCAGTCACAGGGGTCAACATATCTCATAGGGTTCTCCACCAGTCGGCCAGGTTTTGAGCACACAGGTACCAGCCATGAGTGCCTGCAAAACCCATCCCATTAGGACAAGAGCCCCCACATGCAGGAGGGGACAGTGAGGGGGACAGCAGGAAGAAAGGAGACCCAGGGCCCCAACGAACATCCCGGATGTCTCTCCTCCACACAGGTCTCTACCAAGAGACCCTCGGAGCCCCAAACCTGAACCATGTGTGTGATTTGGCCGTGAAGTTTAGACCGCTTTCTGACTTCCTGATTCGAAGACTGAGGTGAAGGAAACGTTCACTACTCTCACGTGCCCATTAGAAAACTTGACAGGAAGAGGCCAGGAAGAAAGATCTCCCATCTACTTTTGTCCCAAAAACCCATGAAGCAGGGCTCACGGATCCACAAATCTGTTCCTGAAAAACGAGGTGAAACGATGGAGGTCTGAACATGGAACCAGCAGGTACTTGGGTAGGTTATCTGAGGGGGAAGTGCACTTTAATCCCAGACACGAGTCCCAGTCTCTGACTGCTGAGTCCAGGTCCTGAAGGTCAGGAGGGTTCCGCTCCACCAGGTCGGGAGGCCAATGACTCGTGAAGACTGCTGGGAACAGAGTAGACATTCCCAGACCGAGCCCCCTCACCTGACCCATCTTAGACCAGGGCACGAGGCAAGAGCGTGGGAACAGATGGTAGGTGGCCGACCAGAGTCCGACTCGGCTAGCATGAGGAGGACGCCGGATTTGGGCTGTGTTGTCATAGAGACTGAGACTATCAGAGTAATGTCTCCATACTTTTAGGGGCAGATATCCAGGTTTTAAGTTGGTGTGGGTTTGCGTGGTTTGTTTATGGTGTGTTTGCGTGTGTTTGTGTGGTTTTGTGTGCGTTTGTGTTGTTTTGTGTGTGTATGTGTGGGTTTATGGGTTTGTGTGTGTGTGAGTTTGTTTGGGTTTATGCGTTTGTGTGTGCATGTGTGGGTTTGCATGGTTTTGCGTGTGTTTGTGTGGGTTTGTGTGTGTATTTACAACATTAATTAACCCACCTAAATATTACAACGAGCACACTGAGTGGATTTCATCTCCATCAGGTGTGCAACAGCAGCTTGGGCCTAGAACTCCTCAGTTTCTGTCGTTGGGGACCCGGAGGCTCTGAAACATCCAGCTGTTACCCCGGCGATATACGACATCTACCCTGACATCACAGCCTCAACTCCCACAACAACAACCCCCCCGTTCTCACACTGATGAGCATTTGTGTGTGCAGCTTCTGTAAAACCAGGTCAGCAGTTAGATTAAACAAAGTTGTGAGCAGATGAGTCCAGCTTTGTTTATGTGAAGCTAATTCCAATCTGCAGTTCCTTTATGGACCTCTAGGGTCTGGATCCAGACTAGCGGTTCCAGGTCCAATCTCCTTATTTGCCAGCTGGAACACTTCGGCCGTATTTCAGTCAACGTTACCTCTTTCAGCCGGGCGCAGTCCGCCTGTGCCGGCCCACGATGTTAATCCATATTACTTTACACTCAATCTAATCAAAACTGTCCAAACGTCCTCATTTTCAAATGTTGCTTCTGAAACAACATCTGAAACCAGAGCCTGAACCTGGACTAGTGGAGCTCTACTGGGACACAGGAATACCGATGAGCAGAACCTGATGCAAGTCCAAACTCAGCTATAGATCTGTTCAGCAGAAATAAATGGAGCCTGCCACTCAAAGAAAATCATATTCTAAATAAAACTGAGCTTTTTTTCTTCTTCTTCAAGTTTAAAACTGAAACTAAAAGCTGAGTTTTGCCTTTTAAACCCAGAACGTGACCCATCTGAGTTTCTGTGAATCAGAGGACCAACACAATTTAGTTTGTGAGTCAATCGAGTTCCAACGTGGAGAGCACGCTCTGGTTCTAATCATGGCCCTAGGGCAGTTTTAAAGACACACACACACACACGCATGCACACACCCGGTTTTGTAACTGGGTCGCTGGTCACTCCAGGCATCCACAAGTCACTGAGACGATTAAACAATTTTCACGCTGAGAATCAGAGGCCGTGCAGTCGGAGGTCAAACTGGGTTTAAGCCTTCGCGACCACATCACCATGGTAACCTGCTGCAGACACGAGCAGCTCTGGAGGAGGTCATCTCTCTGACAACAGACCAAAGAGTTAAAGGTTCACACGGAGTGATATCTAACTAACCCTGATTCAGGGTCTACCGCTGCAGCTGCATCACAGAGGGGAGACGTGGACCTGGGAGCCAGGGAGTTGAACCTAAAGCAAACCCAACCACTACGTTGATGCTGGTAAAACTCTTTTTTTTTTTTTTAAAGATTTTTTTGGGCTCTAGTGGCCCTTTATTCAAGCTGCAGATATGAAAGGGGTAGAGAGAGAGATCGGGGATGACATGCAGCAAAGGTGCGCAGGCCGGGATTCGAACCTGCGACCGCTGCAGGAGGACTGTAGCCTCAGTATATGAGCCACTGCTTAACCCACTGCGCCACCGAGCGGCCCGATGCTGGTAAAACTCTTGAAAGAGTACTCCTTCACCCCCGTCCTGAGTTAGCTGGGAACCTCACTGCTTTTACACCAGACCAAATTCCATAGTTTGTTTTTAATCCCAGGTCACGGTTTCTCCCTTGCCCCCCTCCCCGTCTTCCTTCCTTCAACAAGCCCCTCTACCTCCTCGCTGCACTCGTTCGGGATCTCTTCCTTTGACGCTCAATCATCAGTAAACTGAAACTCTCCTCTCTCTATCGCTGCAGATGTGGGGACGATGGAACATTTAGAGTGTTGTCTGAGTTCTGCGATGGTCCTTTGCTTGTTGCCATGGCGTCCGAGGGTGAACTCGGTGGGATGTTTCGCGGCCTTTCGTGTAGGCAGGCACCGGCAGCGCCTCGTAATTATAGATCCTCCCGACACGTCTGAATGTCACGTGGCAGCTGTGGGATGTCTATCATGAAGATGCTGGAAACCAAGTGGCCATAGAGGTCAGGCTGACACGCCTCCAAACACCACAGGACCCTCCACTGAACCCTGCCGACCACCCGAAACCGCCCTCCATCTCGTTGTTTGGTTATAAGTCTATACTTTAACACTCAGTTAGTCAGAAAATCATCTGATGGAATAAATATGTTAACCAGGTTGGGAAGCCCCGCCCCCGTGTTTTCTGCTGCAGCAGATGCACCCAAACCTCAAACTCACACGACTCTGCGCCTCTTTCACAGACGTCCTGCTATATAACAACTTTATTGGACCCAGATTGGTTTATCTGCTCTAGAACTGGAGGTTTTTGAACATTTTAAAAGAGAAATGTACTTTCCAAATCAGCCATTTTTGCTTCATTAGCACAAATTGCCAGCTGCTGCATGCTGGGATGACTGGAACCAAACTTTTTAAACTTTAATAAAAATAAAACTGAGGGTCCTAGTTTTTCGTCCCAGTGCTGCCTGCAACTCGTGTAGATCTAGGACCCCTTGAACCACATTTAAAAGATACTGCCAAAAACCTTGGTGTAATTTTGGACTCTAACTTTAAAATGGAGAAACAAATTAATGCAGATGTAAAATCTAGTTTCTTCCAGTTGAGGCTTTTATCCAAGGTTAAACCCTTTTCATCTTTCAAAAACTTTGAGAAAGTTACACATGCCTTTTGGTCATCCCGCCTAAACTACTGCAATGCACTGTATGCAGGCATTAGCTGTTCCTCCCTGTCCCGTCTGCAGCTGGTTCAAAACGCTGCAGCTCGCCTCTTAACCAGAACGCAAAGGCGGGACCATATTACACCTGTGCTCGCAGCTCTTCATTGGCTCCCCTGTTATAGGATCAATTTTTAATTTTGTTTTTTTTGTTGTTTTTTGAAATCTTTACATGGTCTTGCACTTTCTTACACCTCAGGTCTTTTAAATTGTCGATAGACCTTCTAGGGCTCTACGGTCAGCTGACCAACTCTGCCTAACGGTTCCCCCCTCCAGGCTAAAGAGCAGGGGCGACTGGGCCTCTGCAGTAACTGGCCCCAAACTCTGGAGCGAGCTGCATTGCACATACGCCTGGCTCCTTCTATGGCTGTTTTTAAATCTCATCTTAAAATTCAATTTTACTCACTAGCATTTAACTCACCATGATTTTTGTATTTTATTTATGTTGAATTTTTTTTTACATTGTCCCGTTTTGTTTTTGTTTTCCTTTCGCTTGTCCAGCACTTTGATCAGCTGACCTGACCCTGGGGGCTACCCGGTTGGTAGTTAGCCACAGGTGAAGCTGCTACCTATCAGCCCTAAGGAGCCCCTTTCTTGCGGGCCTGAAGGATGCAGACCAGCTTTGACTTGCTGTAAATTTGATCAACAACATCCTCCACATCCTTGTTTGTAAGACAAATACAGTCAGAAGTCCATCTGTCCCGTGTGTTCATTGGACTATTGTGAACCAGCGTGACCCCACCGCCCGGTGACTGCGGTGCAAACATTATTTAGTGTCAGGAGACAGCAGGGATTTCCCGCTGCTTAAATCTGGAGCAGTGAAGGGATTAATTCATTCTTCCAGAAGATGAGGATAGTGAGTAGAAGGGAGGATAAGCTGCTAAGCTTGCGGGGAGGATGGGGGGGGGTTGCTGTAGGAAAGTTGAGACTCTTCAGAGAACAGCTCTCAAGGAACAGTTATACAGGTCATAAGCTGCCGGGGGACATCCACCATTGTAAACGGCAGGACATTTCCTTGTAGACTGTTCACCTTCACAAGACATTCAGTCTTGGTCTCCATTGACACACAAGTTTCCAGATAAAGTCGTCCAAGTGTCAGAAACATCGACGTTGGTTTGTTTGTTTGCTCTCGTCTGACATCAATGTCACATTAGATGTTCAAATGTTATCACGTCCTCTTTGACCACAACGGAGCCCTGGTGGAGGACGTCAGTCTGCAGAGATGTCTGTGAGGACCAGACCGAAGCTGAAGACGTGCTGCATGGAAACAGCTGTCCTTTAACACCAAACGTCTCACTCGTGATCATGGCCATCCTCTTATAGTTGTCCTCGGCGCTGCGAAGGTGCGGCAAGAGTTTGTGTGGGTTAAATTACGGCTGTTGACATTTATGCTACTTCCTGTTGGCAAGACGACAACCCTGGACGGTTGAAGCCCCAGCAGACCTCCTTCAATGGCTGCCGGGGCTGTTGGAAGCCAGGGGTCCGGATCCAGACCTGCGGTTCCTCCACAGACCGTCAGGTTCTGGATCTTCAGGTTCAGACCCCCAGCATTCACTGGGTCGGTACCCGACCCCACACAAGAACACGTGCTCGTGACAACTTCAATTCCCCCTTAATAAAAGCGTTTTACAGAATGAATAAAGAGTTGAGCAGGTCCCCACAAACAGAACCTCCTGGTAACTTTTTGACCTCGGAGTCGCCGCGTTGGTTTAACGCGAACCAGCAACAGACGGGCCCGTCCGCCTGGACTGATCCGTCGATTCATTAATCTAAAGCAGTGTTTCTCAATCATGGTCCTCGTGGTACCCTGTCCTGCACGACTTAGATACTACCCTGCTTCAGCACACCGTAACACACACAGTACCTGTGTCATCAACAGAGTTGTGCAGACCTAGGTGAGAAGCTAATGAGGACCATTAATTAGAATCAGGTGTGTTGGTGCAGGGAAACATCTAAAACATGCAGGACAGGGGCCCACGAGGACCAGGATTGAGAAACTCTGATCTAAAGGGTCTACATTAGGAACCACAAAGCCTCTCAATCCGGTCCTCTCCTGCTCCGGATACAAAACCCTAATCCTGGAGCTACCCACGCTGCTGGCATCGCCATGACACCCTGGCACTCTACAAAGGATGCTAAGAGCAGGAGGGGAGGGAAAGATGAAAGAGGCGGAGGAAGATGATGCGATGCCCAGAGGAGGAGATGAAGGAGCGATCAACAAAGTGACAGAAAACAAAAAACATGGGGGGGGTTGTGGTGAATGTGAACAAGAATAGCAGCGTGACAAAACCACTCGCCCCCTACGGTAGCGCTGACGACAAACGCTCAGCCCTGGAGCTGACAGGGCTGTGATTGGAATAGGGGTGGGGGGGTGGGGGTGTGAGGATGAGGAGCAGGAAGTCGCTTCCCCCTACGGGAGCGCTGACAACAAACACTCAGCCCTGGAGCTGACGAAGCTGTGATTGGAACGAGGGAAAGGGGGGGGGGGGGGGGGGCAGGAGGATGAGGAAGACGAGGAGGAGGAGAAGGACAAGGGAGCAAGGAGGACGAGGAAGGACGGGGAGGAGGACGAGGATGAGGATGAGGACGAGGAGAACCAGAACAAAGGAGGACCTGGGTCCACAACCGCCATCACTGTCTGGGTTCAGACTACGACAGAAGGGGGCATCCTCTGTCTCAGCTGGAACTACATGAGTGATAAGATTCTGGTGTCTGACCCAGTTCCAGACTCCGAGGTTCTGTCTAAATTAATCACTGTGGCCCAGAAACCTGGACACCAACATCCTGTCCGTCTCCAACCAGACGAAGCACAAACTTCAACTTCAACCAGCCCGGTTCACTGAGGCCCGTCTGCAGGTGTGTGTGCCTTCTGTCAGGGTGGAGCTAGCAGGTTCTGGTTCCCCTCATGTTCCACCACCAGCTGTAGCATCAGCATCTGCCCGTTATTGTGTCCTTGATAGAGATCAGATTATATTAATAGTGAATTAAAGCAGATCACCATATCTTCATTCTTTTTCTTGCCACCGTACAAACTTCAACTCGTCCCGAGTTCCTCGTCTTGGGGCTCGACTTCATGACGAGTGCCGAATGATGAGTCCTGACTTGGATGTCTCCCTGATGACTCGGAACCACGCCCACACGGCAGAGGAAGCCCGATGTAAGTTGAAGACCTTCATGCCCCCTCAGAGGGGAGATGGAACCAAAGTTTCAATAAGAGTAACGATAAGTATCGGTATCGATATGAAGTCCTAAAAGCCCCCCCCCCATGGTTCTGAAACAACCACGCTACATTTGTGGAAGCATCAAAAAACATACATCCTTCGGCCTGTTTGCAGGAATCTTCCTTTTCTTTGTGCAGGATGAACTGAGTCATCTCTCCACCTCTGGAGCCACTTTCCTCTTCCTCTTCCTCTTCCTTTTCCTCTTCCCTGCAGAAGAAGCCCCGCTACCAGTTCAACCTGCACGGCAGCAGAACACACAGATGTTCAGAAGAAACTGGTTTGTGGTCCCGGCAGACCTACGGGTCCTGGTCCCAGACCTACTGGTCCTGGTACCTGGTTCAACTCCTTTGACTGTGACACTTTTGAGCTTTAGCTGACCGAAAAATGACTTCGGTTTTATAGATTCTGACACAGTGGAATTCTGAAAGTGGATGAGTCCAACGGACCAGAACCACCGAATCCAGCCATGCTTCCATTATCGGACGCCCGAGGCTCGACTCGCGTGCTGAGTGGGAAACACGCGCTGTGGGTCTCCGTCCCTGTGAGGTCCACTGGTGGATGCTGGTCTGCTGGCAGCAGCCCCGGAATACAGACTAAACCCAACACACGGGCTCCCGCTGGTGTTACTCCCAGTGGGGCTCCGACTTCTGTCCGACAATGGATTAGGGCTGAAACGATTCCTGGAATAAATCGATTACAAAAGATTATCCAGGAATTTTCTCTGCCTCGAGGAATTGTTTAATTTTGCCAGCTCAAAGCAGGTATTTCGCGGTCCCGGTCTACGTTTAATGCGCCACGCACGTAAAGGTAGAAGAAAGAGGCGGCGGATATGTTTGATTTTAACTAAAAGATTAGGCAGAAAATGTCAAAAGTGTGGGAGTGTTTCAAGCTGGGCACCAAGGCTAACACTGTTGCATGTCTTCACTGTAAGACAGCGCTTGATACCACTACAGTACGTCCTCAATGCTGCAGCATCTCCACCCAACACCCTGTTTACTCCGACAGCGGAGGACCGTCACCTGAGACAAGGTAAAATTAAGTTAATATAGCGCTAATTAATAAGATTAACGTTACGGTACCTTGCTAACATAACGTTAGCCCTGTGGAGGGCTAGGTTTCTATTAATTATGACTACTGTCGATGCATGGCCAACGCATTTAATCTGTAAATACACAGAGCTGAAGAGTGATGAGGGTGAAAGATAAAAACGTAATAAAGTTAACTGGGTAGTTTTCAATTTTAGCTCTGCAGTCATTGATGGATAAAACATCAAGTAGCGCTGGTGGCTAATGTGCTCCAATACAGCAGGTCTCAGAATTTTATTTTGAACACTGCCAAAACTCAAAATCTTATCAAGACTTTAACTTAAAACTTAACTTAAAATTTGCTTGACACAAATTAAAGTTCAATTGAAACACGTTGGAAAAACACCTAACCTTTTAAGTGATGTGTGTTATCAGGTGTAATGGCATTTTTAGGTTGGAAATAAGAACATTTCTTGGTAAGATCCTTAGTTTTTGGAGTGAAGGCAGTGAATTTGGTCAACTGGTGTAAATTCAGGGTTTTTAAATGCACACCCAGGAACCTACTGTATTATATAATTTAATCTTAGTAATGTCAATTAACATCTAACATCTTATGTATATTTATAATCGCTCTTTAACTAAACAAAAATGTTTTATCCCATTACTCGATTAATCAATGTAATTTTCAGTAGAATACTCGATTTCTAAAATATTCAATAACTGCAGCCCTACAATGGATTTTCCCACCTGGCTCTCGCTGGTGTACAGGTAACGTGACGTCATCACGCAGGTTAACCTGGCCGCGGCGATGACACAACAACCCGCTACTAAAGCCTGATTTATGGTTCCGCGTTACACCGACGCAGACCCTACGGCGTAGGGTACGCGGCAACGCGCAGCGTACGGTGCGCGTCTCCGCGTACCCTACGGCGTAGGCACTGCGTTGGTTTAACGCGGAACCATAAATCAGCCATAATCTGGTTAGCATCAGAACCGAACCCCGCCGCTCACCTGCAGCTCGGCCCGCTCCACCTCCCACTGCGCCCGCTCCAGCTCGAATCGGGCCCACTCGTGCTGGAGGAAGTGCAGGATCCCGGGGACGCTGCGCGGAGCCCGGGCCGCCTCCCCGCCGCCGGGCTGCGGGGCTCTCGGGTTCCCTCCTCCGCCGCCGCCGCCGCTGCCCGCTGGGCTGCTGCTGCTGAGGAACACGCCGGGGCCCGCCTGCTCGTCCATGGCCGGACTGTGTCGGTCCGGTGCCGTCACCCACTCCCGCCTGATGTCCTCATCGACGGCGCTCGGAGTCACAACTCCTGCCCGAACCAGCTGTCAGACGAGGCTGTGCAGCTGCCGGGACTGGGGCGGCACTTCCGGTAGCGCCTTCAAAATAAAGTGTCCGACATAAGCGCCGGAAGACAAACATTATCACATAACTTCCGGTCTGAAGCCAACGAGAACTTAAGATGACCTACTACTACTATTACTACCAAAGATACTCTATACAGAAGATAACGCATTACTGTTTCTGCCAATGGTATGAAATGGTATACACTTCCTGTCTCCTAAGTGGGCGTGGTCGCCCCTCTCCCCACATCGTTTTGGAAGTGTTGTGAACGTGTGTGTGTGTGTGTGGATGGAACACTAGATACAGTACAACTTTAATATTTGCACCTTATTTTGCCGCTCGTTTTTTTTTATCTGCTACCTTAATGTCTGATATCAACCCAGTACAAGATCATCGGATCAGTCTAATATTCCTTTTTCCCTTCCAAAAAGACTTAAAGGAGCTTGAGGCAAGAATAAGAAATGAGACTCATTAGCGCTACGACGGCCGTCGGGGGTACTGCAGCCAACAGCGAAGCCAGCACGGGAGAACGCGCATGTAGCGTCATTTGACGTCACATCCGCAGGACAGCGCAGGAAATTCCGGTCCAGAATTGCAGCACATTTTGCAGCACACGGAGAGATACGCTAGAGGGCTCATTCGTTTTGGTTTGGAACACTTCATCTGACATTATTACTAGAAAACTTAAAACGTATACGCATTTGTATGTTACTCAGACAGAGACAAGTCTCAAACAAAGTTCATTTTCTCCTAATTTGTCGGTCTGAAAATTGCCATTTTGGTGTCAGAATTTTCAGAAGGTATGTGGCTTTTGAAAAATGGGTCCCATATTTACTTAGGTTACTATGGGGCGAAGGAATTGGTAATAATCTGTGCTCACGTTCACTTTTCCCATAGGACTCAATAGATTCAGGACCTGCTGTTAGTCTCCTAAGGGAGTGGGGAAACCCACGTGACACAGATACAGGAAACCCAACCGTAGTGGGGTGTCTCATTTATAAAATGTCTCTGCAGTAGTAGTAGTAGTAGTAGTAGTCTACTACTACTACTACTGCTACCACTACTATTACTGTCATTTAGCAGACGCTTTTATCCAAAGTGACTTACATCTGAGAGAACAACACAAACAGAAATCATATAGGAGGGTCCAGCATGGATCAGTGCTGGTCAGACTGCTGAGAGTCTAGTTGGACACAGGTGCTGCCATGCCAGTGCTAGAATTTTATTTATTTATTTTTTTTCCGCCCAACACAACAGTCCCTCTATACAAGAAAGCTACATCTAAAAAGACACCATCATGTGATCACGTTGGCATAAGTGCATGAAGCTTACTCTGTGTTGAGTCCTGGAGTTCCTTTACTGACCAGTAGGGGCCGGACCCAGGCATGTGGTTCCTCTACTGACCACTAGGGTCTGGATCCAACAGTGAGTTAAATTCAATTCAATTAAAGGAGCTGTATGTAAGAGCAATAATAAAACGAATTATAAAATGACCCCGATATGTCAACAGACATTTAAAAATCATGTTCATTTCAAATACTTATGTCACTGACAACAGCACTCAAGCCAGGATATTCCAGTTTAAAAAGAGGAGTTGCAGCCCTCAACTGATGTTTATGTTGTCATTTTTTGTTTTGGCCTGAAGCTCCACCCTCCACCTATCTCCCAATCACCAAGTCAGTATTGTTTCTGAAGCTCCACCCTCCACCTATCTCCCAATCACGAAGTCATTAATGTTTCGGCATCCGGGTTGCCAGCTCGGCTCTAATTATCGCAGCAGCCGCTACGAACGTGTTGGATGAAAAACCTGGCAACCTCTGGTCGGGGGGGAGGAGGGGGAGGGTACACGCCGCTCAACAATATTTTGAAAATGACTGCAGTACCAGTTTTGTCCAATTCTTACAGATGGCTCCTTTAAATTTTATTTATATAGCGTCTATTGCAACACAAGATGTCTCTAGGATCTTTCCAGAGACCCAGAACATGACCCCCGAGCAATTATTACATAAACATAACATAAACAATGGCAGGTAAAAAAAATCCCCTAGTGGGAGGAAAACCTTAGGGCAAACAATGGCAAGGAAAAACTCCCCTTTAGGAGGGAAGAAACCTTGAGCAGGACCTGGATCATAAGGGGGGACCCTCCCGCCGGAGGCCAGCTGGGCAGAGCAGGAAAAGAGAAAACAGACAGAATGAAGAACAGAGAAAGGAAAGACACAGACACAATGTCTAACTGGTGCACTACTATATACCGTAAAACTTCAAATAATGGCCGAGTTCCAATTTGCCGCCAGTCCCAATTACCTGCAGGGTGTAGCAAAATATTTTTGTTTACTTTTTATTGATTTTATGTAAAGCACTTTGAACTGCAACTGAAATGTGCCATATAAATAAAGACTTACTTACTATATTAAACGCCCATCCCATACAATATAAAGGCCGGGTAAAACATGGTTTTTCTGGTTTCCAAAAAAATATTCTACCATATGCAAATATAGCCTACTTAAACACAAACAAATAACCTTAATAATGACTTGGATTTATATAGCGCCCTTCAAGGCACCCAGAGCGCTTTACAGAGATCATTATTCATTCATACACATTCTCTCTGGTGGTGGTAAGCTACATTGTAGCCACAGCAGACTGACAGAAGCGTGGCTGCCATATCGCGCCGAACGGCCCCTCCGACCACCACCAACATTCATACACATGCATACACATTCACACGAGGCAAGGTGGGTAAGGTGTCTTGCCCAAGGACACTACGACAGCAAACTGGGACAGAGCGGGATTCGAACCTCCGACCTTCCGATCATTGGACGACCCGCTCTACCACCTGAGCTACTGCCGCCCCAGTAAGTAAGTAACCTTGAACGAATTGAAAAGTGTGTGACTATTTATTTCATTTTAGAGTGACCTCACTGATGAAATGTTAAGTTGAGCGGCTTGTCTAAGGGAAAGGGACGCATCACCATGGCCAGCATCACGGCTTGTCTCAAGAAATATGATGTTCAATTTAAGTTAAATGTAGTTCGATATGCACAGCAAAATAGCAGAGAAACAGCAGCCATAGAATTCAGAGTGGACAGCAAAAGAGTGGGGAAAAATAAATAAAACCAAACTCCAACAGTTAGCTACGGAAAACAACAATCGTGAGAGGTTTCATGGTGGAGGGATAAAAAAGTTAGAGGCTAAAGTCATAGCTTGGATACTTCACAAGAGTGTCAGACAACACCGTGTGTCGCGGAAGATGATACGAGTAATGGGAAGAGAGTTGTATCAGACCTCCAGGAATGACCGCTGTGGTCATGTTTTAGCCCTGTTTACCCTTTGTTGCAGTGCTGATGCGGCACCTGTACACATTGCAGTCAGCGGATCGTTTATACACCCTATTTTGGATGACGCAACACACTATTAATAAAGGCAGATCCCAAATAAACACAGATCCCTAATAAACGCCCGCTGATTTGAGCAATTTAAGCAAATAAAACACCTGGCCTTTATTTGGTGTTTTACGGTAAGCAGATGTAGACAGCAGACACTGGGATGATCAGAGGGTGGGGACTGCAGGTCAGGATGTCAGCAGGCTCTAGCAGACATCCATACAGACAAGTGGAAGCAAGCAGTGGGATGATCAGAGGGTGGGACTGCAGGTTAGCATGCAGCTCCAGTAGCTCTGGCCTGCAAACATGCATAGAAGAGGAAAGGAGGGAGCAGACCAGCACAACAAACTATAAGAACAATGCAAAATAATTACGGTTATGAGATACTTGTAAATTATAACTAAGGGTTAATCTGAAGAAGTCCATATCTACAGCTGACATAAACACATTTACAGTCTGGTACAGATAACAGTTCTGGTCTCCATAATCAGACTTAATCTCCGTGACAACTGTACAGTTTTCATGAACCTCACCAGGTAATACAATGCAAAGCATCACATTTATGTATAATCAGATATCAAGCTGGCCCCTTGCAGCTGTGAAATCTAACTTAACTTAGTATTTGCTTTTGTGTACCAGACTGTTAATCCTAGTGGTCTGTGGAGGAAGTGTAGTCTGCAGGTCTGGATCCAGACCCCAGTGGTCAGTAGAGAAACTGCAGGTTTTATTTGTTCCTGGAAGCTGGAAGTGAGCTTGTTGGTACTTGAATCAGAAGCTGACAGTTAGAGGTCAGAACCAGAACTGGTGCATTGTTTCATGTTCAGACCCAGATGAGAAACAGTTCTTACAAACATCTGTGTTAAACGTCAGGCAGTGTTCGGCAGGGTTGCGTCTGTGACGCGGTAGATGAGACACCTCCTTCCCCACTGCGGTTGTACGAAGGCGTCCACACGCCAGGTCCAGTTCAGATCACCAAAAAGACCGGTCCAGTGCTGCACAACAGAAGGTCCACAGCTGATATCTGATTGGAATAATGAGCTAATTGTGATTATTGATTTTTGATGTGACAGAGAAACATCTAAGTCCCACAGTAGAGGTTGACATGAGGTACACAAACCGGGTCGTCCAGGCCTGTTCCTCTTCAGAAACCCGCAGATGACGTCATTATTATTATTATTATTTTTTTTTAATTTATATATATTTATATATTTTATAAATAAAAAAATATATATTTTTATTTTATTTATTTTTAACAACTTGTGCTTTTTATATTTTCTTATCATTTTATTTCATTTATTTGTTATTTAAGCGTACTCTTAAATCAGCAACTTGTGCTTTTTATTATTTTACTTTCTTTTCTCATAATTTTATTTCATTTTATTTGTTATTTACTGTCTAATTATGTCTTGCCGCTTTTAATGTCGATGTAAAGCACTTTGAATTACCTTGTGTTGAATTGCGCTATATAAATAAACTTGCCTTGCCCCCCGCCTCCCCGCCTGGCGCCCCTGCAGGCTGATCTCTGATCAAACCCGCCGCCGCGGTCACGTGCTAATCAGCTGATGCGCCGCAGCCGCCTCCGTTTAAAAGCGGCGCGCGGCCGCGGCCGCCCCGACACCGCACGGACACTCCGGCGCAGAGCATGCCTCCGCTTGACAAGCTGCAGACCAAGCCGTTCAAGCAGAGGAAGAGCTTCGGTAAGAGCCGTGCCAAAAAGTGATTGCCTGCCAGAATCTGATTTCTCCCCTGAAAATTGGTCTTTTCACCTGCCAAAAATTGATTGAAGGCCAAATACAGTTAATGAAAAGTTGTTTCTGCCTAAATATGACTTGATCTCATTCTTGAGCTTCATAATCTGAAAATCTGACGTTTTAGCGCTATCGCTCAACGGGCTGCTGTGCGCGCTCCCGCGGCCAGAAATCAGATTCTGGCAGGCAATCACTTTTTGGCACAACACCGGCCCGCGGAGCTCGGTTCTCACCCGCTCCGGGTCTGATCGGGGTTTATTTGTTTGTGTGTGCGCAGCCACGAGGAAGCAGGAGGTGGCGGGGATCCGGTCCAAGTTCCCCAACAAAATCCCGGTAAGAGTTGGGACACGTTAAAAGCCGCTGCACAAGCCGAGTTTAACCCGCACGTCCCCGCAGGTCATCATCGAGCGCTATGAGAGGGAGCGGTACCTGCCTCCGCTGGACAAAACCAAGTTCCTGGTCCCTCACGAGCTCGTCATGACCCAGTTCGTCACCATCATCAGGTGGGTCTTCCCTCACCGACCCGTTTCCTGCAGGAAAACTGCTAATGTGGTTCAGAGTGAGCTGTAGTCTGTTGAGCTTGTCGGGGGTGTGTGAGTCTGGGAGACCGCCGGTGGTGATGGTGGTGTGTGATCCTGTGCACTGATACAAATATTGTGCTTGATCTACTTAAAAAAAAAAAGTCAACTTTTTGCATGAGATTATGTAGATCAAGAAAGACTAGTCTTTGTATAAACTACTTAATTTTTTGTATGTAAATAATACAAGTAGCCTACAGTACAGTCAACTTCATTGTGTTAAGTTGACTTTACTTGCCAAAATTAAGTTGACTTTACTTGCAAATTAATTTTGTACATACTAAAAGTTAAATAGTTTATCCAAAAACTAGTCTTTCATGATCTACATAAAAATCGCATGCAAAAAAGTTGACTTAATTTTTTTTTAAAGCAGATCAAGCAAGATATTTTTTACTGTGGTGTTCTACTTAAACAAATAAAGCATGTTTCATCTAAACGTTGGTCAATCTGCCCAATAGTCTATAGATAAAAATTGTTAAAGGAAAAGTAAATACAACAAGATCATTGCTTGTTTGTGTGTAAATGAAAAGATTGCCTGGGGTTACATAAATGCTGCTTAAGGAAAAAATGCACAATGTCTTGTTTTTTGAACAAAGGCAGATTAAGTTCTAAACTAGATGTATTCATGTAAAGAAACAAACTTCATTTTAAATTGTTAATAGATTTAAATATGTTATATTTACATGCGCTTAGATTTATTTTTTTCAGTGAGTCCCTTTAAAATCCTGCAGTGTTTGGTGGGTTCGTGTTCCCCGACCACTTCAGGATTCAGGTTCTTATCTCGGGAGAGGCTTGGCCAGACTTAGACTGACACAAAAACTATTGTCAGACCCGGCCCTACAACTGCAGATATCAATATCTTCCTCCAGACGTGTCTTGTTTGTTAGTTTTTTAGGTTGTGTGCTTTCTTTTTTTTGAGTATTCTTGAGTATTTAAAAAGGGATGACAAATCAGTCCCACCAGGGAGGCAAAATGAGTCCATGTTATTAAATATTTTAGCTAAATTGGTGTGATTGACGTGAGGTGGGCGTGGTCCAGGTCTGTCTTGTCCATCTGCAACATGTTGCCCCGCATGTGAGGAGAAGGTCTTGGAAAGGCCCGTTTTGGAGACCCATGATGTCACAGGAAGGTTGACCTGTGACGTACCGTCCGATTTTGATCATTTGTGGTTAAAAGGGGCTTTAGTCATTGATGGAACCGACAGACTGTGGGTTTTTATTTAGTTTTTAACTTTATTTATGTAATGACTTTATTTCTGTAGTGAATAACCTGTAAAGTTTGAAATATTTTCTCAAGTCACTGTTAAAATTACTTGAAGCAGGTTTTGAGGGCAGAGAACCACGTAAATCTGCTTATATGGCTGAAGGACCGGTCTATTTCCTGGTAATGAGACGCCAGTGCTCACTCATTACCTGGACTGTTTATCGACTCGTGCACATTTTCCAAATGTTTCTGGCTGCTCACGATGACTCAGCGGACAACGGCTTGCCTGTTAAATGTTGAACAGCTTCAGAACCTCAACTCCGGAGTCCGAACATAAGTCTGGTTTAAACGTTCCTAAGACGTCGGCCCTCGTCGGTCTTCTCTGAAACTGTCATACATGCAGCCGAAGAGTTCTGGTTCTGAACTCTGGAAGACCCTTCACAGTGACTAGTGAGAATGGACTCAGAAGTACTGAGTAGCCTGCAGAACTGAGCCAAGCTCTCGACGCGTGGACAAAGTGGTTCTCTAGTCCGCATGAGGGTTGGCAGACTCCCATGATGCTCGGCACCTTTCAGTCAATGGCGGAAACATTCGTACTTTACTGCGCCCATTGAAGTTCTTGTCCGAGTGCTGCCAGGCACTTGAGTTTCTGGTTGGTGCCGACGGTCCAACTTCTGGGCATCACGTGTATGTATAATTAGTGGCCTGGTCTTCTGACAAGCGCAGCTGGCGGCCTTGTGTCTCTTTGAGTTTCACCAGTGATAGGTTGTAGATGTTCACCAGCAGCTCCGTCCTCAAGGTTGGAGCTGCTGGTGGGGGTCGAGGGGGTCGAGATGCGAGATTATTCCCCCAAGCGTCATGAAATAAAGACAAGGTTAAAACTATCCCAGATCCCGTGGAGCGCCTGCTCTGTTCTTGACCCCGCAATGGCAGCAGCTTCTTAGACGCGATACCACCCGCTTGCAACTGGTCGGTATGCTCACAGCGTTTGCTCAGGAGGAACGACAGTCGTGGTGAGGAGAATGGCGGAGCAGATGAGACAAACTACTTGACCTGCAGAAAGTGTTGTACACAGGAGTTGCCCAACACATGCGCGCTTCTCTCTGGGGGGGGGGGGGGGGGGTGGTCTGCACTGTCTCTGGACCTGGCCACATGGGCCCAGGTCTTCTTCTTCTGACCGCTAAGATCCGGATCTGCAGTTCCTCTACTGACTGCTAGGGTCCAGTTCTGGTTTGCTAGGGTGGCACAGACTTTTTGTAGTCGTGGTAACTGAGTCCACATACTCTGAGCTCTTCTGAAACTGACCCAGCAGTCGTTTCTGATGTCAACACCAGGACACTTAACAGGAGGTTTTGCTGCACATGTTCGCCAGCAAATCCTCTGGGGCTTGGCTGAAGGACCCAGTCCTTGGTCCATCTCTGGTACCACTCATTTCTATAGTGACTCCTAAAATTAGACTGGACAGATTTTATCAGAACTACTATTGATTAGCCAGACCGGTTTGTTCCGGTCCAGTACGACGCAAAACAGGCTTCAAAACGACTTCAGAAAACCGGTTGATGATGTCACAGGGGCATGGCCAGTCCATGTTCTACATTCTGCCTGGACCTGGAGTACTGGACAAAAGTTGTAGTTATGATTTTTGTTCCTCTGGAATGATGACGGCCAATGAGAGCAGACTGGCGGCATTAGCTGGAGGTTTTTGTAGTCCAAATATGGGCTGAACTAACGGGAATACTGAAACGTGAGTTACTTTTATAAGCCATCATATGTGGTGGTCAAGTTTCTGAGGTCACAGCTACAACCGTGACCTCACATGAAATGTTTGGTTCCGATTTTGAAACAAAGTATTCTGCTGAATATCTAATCATGCGTGAACCATGTTCTGATGGACAGGCTGGTTTTGGTTCAACTTTCCAACCCAAAACCAAGTCTGAAAGGGTTTTTAATTCACCGAAGACCCCTTTCAGTCAGTCTGGTGTAGTAATTTCAGGTGTACCTACTGTACTTTCCGGACTATACCTTTTTACAAGCTTTGAACCATGTGGCTTTAACAATGGTGTGGCTAATTTATGGATTTTTACAGGCTAACAAGCTTCATACATTTAGCCTCACTTCCTGCGACTAAGACCCCGTCCACACGTAGCCGGATATCTGCGGATATCTGCTAAACCGGAGATATTTTCCTACGTTTTGACCTGTCATCCACACGAAAACGCAAATAAACGAAGGTTTAAAAAAACTCCGGGCAAAGGAAAGATTTTTGAAAACTCCGTTTATGTAGATGCGTGTAGACACACACAACCGGAGTTTTGCGTTTTCGAACGTCGCATTATGCGCCAAAACAACAACAAATCTGCTCTGACGTGTGACTTTTGTTAACTACAGATGATCCAGCATCTGTTCTCCAAGCTATTTATTAAATAAATGGTCTCTTGTCTTGACCACCGCTTACTGCGTTACACCGACGCAGAGGCTACACCGTAGGGTACGCGGCGATGCGCACCCTACGGTGTAGGGCCCGCGGAGCCGCGGAGCCCGCGTAGGTGCAGCTTCCCCGGGAGCCGCAGATGATCTACAGGTTAGAATGCTTGTGAATGTGGTCAAACGCAGATCTTCGGTTATGTGTGGAAGGGTTTTTTTTAACGATTTTTAAAACGATGTAATGTGGATGCAAATTTTTTTATAAACGGAGGGGGGAAATATTCGTTTTTAAAAATACCCGGCTACGTGTGGACAGGGTCTAATACACACGTGCCGATTTATATATGTATAAAATCTGTTTTTTTCATTTTTAAATTTAGTGGGTGCGGCTTATATTGGATATATGCGGTCAGTAGTACGGTAAGCATACAGACTTTTCCATGTCCGACATGAGATTATTTGGAATGATCCACCTCCTTCCAAAGACTTCAGCAGTAGACTTTGCTCAGGTACTTCAAATATCTCCTACCCTACCGTAACTGCTGTACATAAAGATATCAGATCTGGGTCAGTTTTTAAAACATTTGATTTAAATAGAAATGGGAGTTCCTGTGGAGTTGATGCAGCTGTGGTTCCTAACCCCACCCTCTCTCTCAGGAACCGGATGGCGCTGCTGCCAAGTCAGGCTTTCTACCTGCTCATCAACAACGGCGGGCTGCCCAGCATGTCCCTCACCATGGCTCAGGTGTACAAGGACCACCAGGATGAGGACGGCTTCCTCTACATGACCTACGCTTCGCAGGAGATGTTCGGACGCTGACACGCGTGCCCGGCCGCACCACGCCGTCTACTGTGCCACCTCCCGTTCCACCTCCCGTTCCACCTCCCGTTCCACTTTTAGTCACCCATACAGGCTGCTGGTCTGAATCTGATGTAAATACAAAATATTTTTATATGTTGTAATATTTGTTCTCATCATTGGGTCTTGGATGGATTGTTTTTCTTTTAGTGTTGATCCAATAAATATTCAGATGAATTGATCATGGAGTGCTTTTTTTTTTTTTTCTCTCCCCCCACCTGGATGCCGATAAGCTGGATGTGTTTTTATGATTTCATCTGGACCTGTTCTGTACCATGTCCACTAGATGACGGCAAAGATCGAGGTGGCTTAAATACTCCAAGGTCCTCCTGCGTGAAATGATACGAGGCCCACCAGTTCTCTAATCGCGCTCCATAAAGAAGTTCTCCATAATTCAACATCAGACCATCTCAATCTTCACGTGGGACCACACGGTACCACGTGGCTCAGAGGAAAAATAAGGCCCAGTTCTGTGCGCCAATTGCTGAAACATGGGCGCAAAAGGACATTTATCAGCCACTTGGATCAGTTTTAATCATTAGAACCTGGATTTTTAGGTGGCCCAGAAGTGTTGGGGCATTTGAACACTTCCAAGGAGATCCCAGTGCAGGACAAATACAAATACCTGAGGTCTACAAAAAACATTGAGTTTAACAATCTGAAGCCCTGCGCTAAGAAACTCTGAAGTGGATGATCCTAGAATCCTTCACAATATGGACTGAAGCCAAGATCACTCTGGAGACAGAAGCATCAATATCTACGATGGAGATGTCTTCATGTGACTGCAGATTTAACACTGTGCAGACCGCCGGTAAGGGTTCAGAACAGGACCAGAAGTGATGTCCCACTACTTCCAATAAATAATGCATGGGGTTCATACCTGCTCTTTAATCCTTTCCCTGCATCTGACTTATCTCCATATTGCTGAAGCAGATTTTTAACTGTTGGGGGCACTTTGTGTTTATCTGCTGGCTGTTTTCTCCCAATGTGATAAGCCCAGCCTGCTTTCCTCCTCGCTCCGTCACCCTGGTAATGACGATTTATTAGGCTCATTTCCTCCAGCAGGGGTTTCATGTGGACTTTTGAGGTCCGGATCATTGATATGTCTCCACGACCAGGAATGATAAAGTGGCCTTGAGGAACCTTTACTGGGACTCAGGTTGGCCAATAGGAAGCGCCTTGCAGGGGGTCTCTGCTGATCAGGATTTCTTTAAGGATATGTTTAACGCACACACGTAAACATAAATCATAGGACCGCAACTTTGTTCCAGAAACATTTTGCTGCAAGTACATTTGATGAAGCTGGAGATTAACAGAAAATAATAGATGGATGTACGAGACTGTTCTTTTTGGTGTATTACACCGATGTAGAGGCCTGGTGGGGGGTTTTCTTTTAATCTTTACCACCACATGTATTTAAAAAAAAAACAAACAAAATGCAAGCAGTAGCAAGTGTATGTCTATTTATTTTCCTGCATTCTTCTTTTTCTTGTTTGCTGCTGGCTGTTCGGGTACAGAAAAATATGTGCATCACCGCCACCCGGTGGTCAACGGTGTTATTCGTCTGGCACTTCGGTGTCTGGTGTGCTTTCTTAAACACTGCAGTGTTAGACTTAATTTATAGCTTCAAACTAAAGTATTTTATTAAACCATCCAAACCAAAAAAAAACAAACAAGGCTGGTAACAGGAGGGGTCCTGGCACACTCCTACGAGCAGGACAGGAGAAAAGGTTAAAAGATGTAATGTTGAGAACCAGCATAGTCTTCTTTGCACATCCCTTCAGAAATATGTTCTCCCTGGAACCGTGAATATTGATTGTGGAAGGATATGTGAAGTGGATTGATTAAGGAGATGCTGTGAAACCGTCTGTCAGCCTCCATCAGTCTGGACAACTGAAGTCGTCCATGATGTCCAGCAGCGGATTACAAGTAGCCCCTGAACATCTGCTAATGGACATTTGGACCCATTACTTCCTGATGGTTTCATTCATCAGGTCACATAAAATAGACTTGTCCACTGTCCACGATTTTTACCACAGATGTTACTTAAAATCAGATTCATGGAGCTATGTAGCTGCTAATAGACCTGAAGTTAGCACTGCTTCACATCTACTGAAAGCTACCCATCTCTATATCTGAAGTTATAAAGATATGATACTGCTAGCCAGGGTGCGATTTGTGAAAAAAACAGAGGGAGGGATAATTTTGAGAAATATTTTTATTCAGAAAATTACCACACAACAGCGGGCCAACAGTATAGGCTATATGAAAAACTTAAGACACTTAAGCTACATAACGTACGCGGTAGGCCTATTTTGAACATGAACTGAACCACTGCATTTGCTGAAATATTTTCTCCTAATATCGTTTTTAAATGTGCCAAATAAAAATAAACCAAATTAATATTTTTTTAATTCTTTCTCGATATTAGTTTAACAGAAAACATGGGAGCTCTCCTCAGCTGGGGAGATGCTGCTGTCCTCCATCCGATCAGCAATGTCAGATCTTGTTTCATCTTCTGTCGCATTTTTTCTCAGGATTTTTGGTTGTGATCCTGTAAAATATGAGGATATGCTGCTCTGGATTCTTTTCATTTTTTCATTCATTTGACTGACTGTATCTTTAAACTTTGGTGGGCCGGAAGTCGGACTTTTGGAATGCAAGAAAATCCGGTTGGTTTTCAAAATAAAACTGCTTTCTGTGGGCGCATTGCCTCCCGGTATCAAAATCACAGCACAAGCAGAATGAACACGGACTCTGTGTATTTTGGTTGTTATTACTTGTTAATAATTACGATGTAATGGTGAAAATCCTTTGGGTGGGGGGGGGGTACATTTTGTGCCCACCGAGGATCAAAATAATTCAGCAGAAGGTAGGACGTGTAAACCAGAGGGGGGGGGGGGGATCCCCACCATCCCCACCGGCAAATCGCACCCTGCTGCTAGCTACCAAACCCTAGATGTAAAGTTATGTGTGTCTGGTACTCGGTAGTGGTATAATAGCTCTGTAGCTCCATAATCCTAGATTAATTGACGATGCTAGTAAAGATTGTCAGAAAATGCTAGCTCAAGCTTGCTAGCTCAAGCTTGCTAACTTAACCAGAGCACCGGAAAATGATGGATGGATGAGTGGATGTATGTACGTATGTATGCATGGATGGATTAGTGGATGGATGTTGCAGGTCTGTTTGCAGGCTGCAGCAGAGGGAGCACTGTGAAAACCACACTACCCTAATTTAAAAACAAATGATTTCCAAAAGCCATCAACATCCTGAACAAAAACAAGTACAGTTCTACCCATTATACTTTTTATTCTTATATTATTATTTTGCATATCTGCATTAATTTACTTGTTGTCTTTACTTTAATTGTTTTGCACTAAGGCCAGGACAATTTTCTACAATGTACAGTGCGGCAAAAAAGTATTTAGTCAGCCACCAATTGTGCAAGTTCTCCCACTTAGAAAGATGAGAGAAGCCTGTAATTTTCATCATAGTCTATGAGAGACAGAATTGGGGGAAAGAAACCAGGAAATCACATTATGGATCTGAATCTGCAATTGGTAAGCAGCTTGGTGTGAAGAAATCAACTGTGGGAGCAATTATTAGACAATGGAAGACATACAAGACCACTGATAATCTCCCGTTATCTCGGGATCCACACAAGATCTCACCCCGTGGGGTAAAAATTATCACAAGAACGGTGAGTAAAGATCCCAGAACCACACGGGGGACCTAGTGAAGGACCTGCAGAGAGCTGGGACCAATGTAACAAAGGTACCATCAGTAACACACTACACCACCAGGGACTAAGATCCTGCAGTGCCAGACGTGTCTTCCTGCTTAAGCCAGTACATGTCCAGGCCCTTCTGAAGTTTGCTAGAGAGCAATTGGATGATGCAGAAGAGGATTGGGAGAATGTTATATGGTCAGAATAAACCAAAATAGAACTTTTTGGTAGAAACACAACTTGTCGTATTTGGAGGAGAAAGAAAGCTGTGTTGGACCACATCCAGTGATCATGTGGACTGTTATAAATGTTTATGAACATTTTGTGAATGTATATTCAAACTTTGAAACTCTGGTCAACCCCAAGCCTGAAATCAGCTCGAACCAGCCTCCTAAAATGGCCGCCTTGTTGAAAACTACAAGGCCCAGCGTGCTTTGCGTGGGGGGGCAGCGCCTAAAAGCGGCGCGCACCCAATCACGGGCCAGGGGCTGATGACGTCACCCAACCCGCGGAGTGGGAATCTGGCTCCGGCAAAAAAGGACTCCCTCTTCTTTCAGCCAGCGACCCGGGACAGACGCGTTTTGCTGTCCAGCAGCTTCTTAAGAGCTGTGGGGGGGTTGGAGGAGCCGTTGGGGCCCGCATTAACGGGCCGGGCGTAAGATCCGATATCAGAGCGCTGCGCTCTTGACTCTGTCTCTCTGTCTGCTAACTCCTTTCTTTCCTCGAAGACCTGCCCTCTACTAGGAACGGGCGCTCCGGGAGCCAGGACCCGCCAAAAGCTCCAGCCTTGGACCACGAGGCCATCCCGCAGCCCGGCGACACACACGGGACGAGCCGACGCTCCGGTAGAAGTCCGCAGTTATGCAGTCGATGTACCGGACCTTCGTGGTGAAGAAGTAGCTGAGTCGAAAGGCGAAGCTCTCTATTTGCCAGTCAATCTACGCCCCTACCCTCACCTATGGTCATGAACTTTGGGTAGTGACCGAAAGGACGAGATTGCGGATACAAGCGGCCGAGATGAGTTTCCTCCGCAGGGTGGCTGGACGCTCCCTTAGAGATAGGGTGAGGAGTTCGGTCACCCGGGAGGAGCTCAGAGTCGAGCCGCTGCTCCTTCACATTGAGAGGAGTCAGCTGAAGTGGCTTGGGCATCTGTACCGGATGCCTCCTGGACGCCTCCCTAGGGAGGTGTTCCAGGCATGTCCCACGGGAGGAGACCCCGGGGAAGACCCAGGACACGCTGGAGAGACTATGTCTCTCAGCTGGCCTGGGAACGTCTCGGACTCCCCTCGGAAGAGCTGGAGGAAGTGTCTGGGGTGAAGGAAGTCTGGGCATCACTGTTGAGACTGCTGCCCCAGAGACCCGGGAACGGATAAGCGGTGGACGATGGATGGATGGATAGAGACCTGGAATGGTTGCTGTTTGTGTCTGATGCCTCTGTGTTGTGTGGGAATGAAGGACAGAGATTCAGATCCGTTCAACAGTTTTACTGTCAAGACAAATACAAATACAGTGAGCTCCGTGTGTGGGTCGGTGACACAACAATAGACACTAAGAGAAAGCAAAAGGCCTTATCTCAAACTTCCCATCAACCATAGGGTCATTCATAGGGTGTACGTTACTGTACATGCAAATGCTAATTTAAACTAGTCACGGTTAGCAGTGACAGAAACAAGGAAAAAGTAATATATTGAAAGTCTGTGACACGAAGCAACACTCTACACAAATATCTCGATTTCATCCACCCCTGATTCATAAGACAAATGGACCTCAAAACATTAGTTTTTTTGCAAACATTACAGACGAACTTTCCCTCATCTTACCTCCTGTAATAGCCGGAACAGCAATGACGGAAGTACCCATGTGTGGGCGGGAAAGAAGAATCAACTCAGAGAGCAACAAAATTGGGATGTTTTGGTGGATCAATATAACCTTTTTTTGTATTAACCAAACTGCTACATGAACACAAGTTCTTCTGCCTGACCTGCAGAGCTGCAGCCTGACTGTGAGCTGCACATGTCAACTAACATTTTCAGTCATTTTACATGAAACACCAACCAAAGTCTGATAACAGAGACAGAAAAAACTACACAAGAATGCTTTCACTTCAATTCAGCTGGACTAAAATATTGTTTATTTATACTTCTATTGGACTTTTAACCACAACATGATGGTGAATATTGATTGAAAATACAACTATACCCCACATACCAGCATTCTGTTTGAAAATACAGAGGTACAGTTTTTATTGACCAAACAGTCCAGCTCTGCTCTGGACATAAAACAATCTACAGTTGATTCAACGCCAGAACACATGTGACGGACCAAGAAAAAAAACAAGTTTACAGCTAACAACAACAGAATCTCTGAGCAAAGGTCCTGGTTAACAACAGTGTAAAGGTGAATGTTTGAACAACTAGCTGCAGCCGAAGCTTCCCTCCGTCATATTCATCACATCAACTCTCCTGTACATCAGAGAAAGGAACCAGAGCAGAGGGAGGAAGGAGGAAGGTTCAAGTGTGACGGAGCAGAAATCCAGTCCAGATGAGTCCTGTTCATCGCTGAAAGAAGATTCCAAGCGAGTCCATCGGGGTTTCCTCCACAACACAGCAGAGTCTTCGAAACACTGGTGAGTCCAGCTCATCGCATTTCCTGCTTCAAAAGCCTCCACCAACTTGACTCTTCAACAAAACCCAACAGCGCATCTGTTACACAACTGGACACAAAGAAAAATTTTAACTTAATATGATCGTTTTACATCCCTCTGATGTTTATTTGACTTATATTTAAACTTCCATCTGAACCAGAAGTGAACTGAAAGAAGTTAAAGGTTATTTAGATTCTGTGTAATCAGACTTTTACCAGGTAATCAGGGTGGAACTTGGAGCAACCTTTTATTATTGAAACAAATGAGCTCTGAAAGGGTCAAAGATAGTCTCTGCTGCTGATCTTTAACTAATCAACATTTATTACAGTTACATCCGTCTAACAGATCAACATTTATAACAGTTACATCCGTCTAACAGCTGCACTCAGAGTCCCTCTGATAAGATCAGTGACGTCAAACCTTAAAACAGGTGGACTGATGTGGAGGAAACAAAAATACCACGTAGAGATTCTTACTTTGACTCTTATTTCTTTGCAGAATCTATGAACCCAACATATGTCATGTTACTTCCTGGTAAAACTTTTTTTTTTCTACTTTTTAGACCTGCAACCCGCTTATAAAGATGAGTTGGGGCAGTAAATATTTTACCATTTTGTGATGTTTTTATTCCTTCTCACAACTCGTGAAAAAAATACTTTCTATCATTTATTTTATTTTTTTTGTCTGCACACATATTAATGATTGATACCATGCCGGTAAAAACCAAAGGCATATATATTTGCATTATTACTATATTTAATATATATACATATATATATATATATATATATATATATATATATATATATATATATATATATATATATATATATATATATATATATATACAGCGTTGGGTGTAACGCGTTACAAAGTAACGCATTACTGTAACGAGATTACATTTGCCAGTAACGCAGTAATGTAACGCGTTACAGTTGTAATTTGGGTAATCCCGTTATAGTTACTCTAAGACAAAAAAAATTACGTTACTTTAGTTACTTTAAGCTTTTCAGCTACATGTAGAACGGGAGAACAGAAAAGAAAATCAAACTTGCCTTTCATGCGTCTTCACGCGTTGCGCAACACTTGTCTGACTGAAGACTGATTTATGGTCCCGCGTTG
The DNA here is from genome assembly GCF_033807715.1 of Cololabis saira. Classification (NCBI taxonomy): domain Eukaryota; kingdom Metazoa; phylum Chordata; class Actinopteri; order Beloniformes; family Belonidae; genus Cololabis; species Cololabis saira. The sequence goes on from NC_084587.1 coordinate 41,930,267, forward strand.
AATCGACGCAGAGGCTACGGCGTAGGGTACGCGGCGACGCACACCGTACGGTATGCGTCGCCGCGTACCCTACGCCGTAAGTTCTGCGTTGGTGTAACGCAGAACCATAAATCAGCCTTTAACGTGATCTTACGGGATTTTACGTGATTTTCCGGGACTTTTGGTGCTGATCTGGGCACTGCAGTAATAAGGTTCCAACTACAGGACTGTCTCAGTTAGAATTAGAATATTGTGATAAAGTTCTTTATTTTCTGTAATGCAATTAAAAAAACAAAAATGTCATACATTCTGGATTGATTACAAATCAACTGAAATATTGCAAGCCTTTTATTATTTTAATATTGCTGATTATGGTTTACAGTTTAAGATTAAGATTCCCAGAATATTCAAATTTTTTGAGATAGGATATTTGAGTTTTCTTAAACTGTAAGCCATGATCAGCAATATTAAAATAATAAAAGGCTTGTAATATTTCAGTTGATTTGTAATGAATCCAGAATATATGACATTTTTGTTTTTGTAATTGCATTACAGAAAATAAAGAACTTTATCACAATATTCTAATTTTCTGAGACAGTCCTGTAAATGTTGTTCTGGTGCAGCTCAGGTGATATTGCGGAGTAATCCAAAAGTAATGTAACTAGTAATGTAACTAGTTACTTTCAGCAACCAGGAACTAAGTAGTGTAAGGGATTACTTTTTTTAAAGTAACTAGTAATATGTAATGGATTACTTTTTTTGAGTAACTACCCCAACACTGTATATATATATATATATACGCATACATACGCATACACATACATAAATATACACATACAAACCCAGTGATTTTTTTTTTTTTTTTTGTGGGGGGGGGGGGGGATGGTGACATCCACTGCCAATCCAGGAAGCAGGAACACACGGAGGTACACGTCAAGCACTGGAAATCTGCAGAAGCCACAAACAAAACACAAAACCGACACGGAGCCGACCAAAACACGAGCAGCAATGGACCCAAATCTCGAGATCTGATCCAAGTCTGAGCTAAGCTACCGCGATTAAGTAACCCCAGAACACCCGGTCCGGGCCAGACACGTGGCCAGGAGGCCCTCACCCTCCAGGCCAACGACCCCCACCCGGTGAGGGGCCAGCCTGCCCGGAGAGACAGAGCCGCCCCGGCCGCCGACGCGGGCAGGTGCACCCGCCCCCACGAAAGTGGCCCTCCAGGACCAGAGGGGCGCCCCGCCGCGGAGGCAGCGGGGGGGACCGGAGACAGGCCCGGAGAGAGGGAACCCCCCAACAGGGCGACACCCACAATATAATATACTAACCATAATAATAATGATAACAATAATAATGATAATAATATAATAATAATATTAATAGCCATCTTTGTATGTAATAATATCAATAAATTATTAATTTTGTTGTCCTGCCAATGGAGGCCCAAATCCTCCATGGCAGGACCCTTTCATACCGCATTCTTACCGACAAAGACGCACAATCACGCACCGTTTCCCCCTCCCCGGGGGGGTCCAGCACCGCCAGAAGGCACCCCAGGCTGCGCGGCGAGCCCCTCCAGGCCCGGGCATCGTGACCCACCCATCCCAGGCCGGCGAGGGAACGCGAGTGATGTGGGACCCCCTCCCGACCCTGGTGTTGAGTGCATGTGATTAATGCCATAAAAACATGGAGGGGGAGGACAGGGTATCAAACTGACAATGACCCCCGACCTCCAGAACTAAGTGTCCTTGTTAAATGTATTTATTAAATGTTGAATGTGCAGTGTCTACAGTGTTATTAAAACCGTGAGGCGGGGAGTGCCGGGCCACGCGGGACAATGCCCCCCACGCCCCGGACCCCCCGGCCCTGCCTATGTGCGTATGAATCATGTAAGGGGGGGAAGGAGGGGGAGCGGAGGCCGAAGCCAGGAGGCAGGACCAGCGGAGCCGGCCCTGGAAGGACGCCCACGCTCCCCCACCGGCCATCCAGTTGACGGAGGGCGGCCCTCCGAGCCGGGCCAGGGCCCTACCGTACCTCCACGGGCGCCCCCGGCGCCGCCGGAGCCCCCAGGCGGAGGGGGAAATGGTCCAGCATTCCTCCATTCATACTGACAACATAAGACATAGACACCTGAGAATGGTTCCACCCCGCCGCTGCGCCCGCCCGCGCACCCCCCGGCGAGGAGGCCCAATCCCCGGACCCGGCCCCACCCCCCCCCCGGGGCCACCCCGGTAGACACCCCAAAGGTCACGGAGTCCCCACAGACGCAGGGGCACGCGGCCCCCGCCCAGCGATGGAGGACCAAGGCAGCAATGCCCCCCCAGCGCAGACAGCCACCCCCCACCCAGGCAGGGCCGGGCCCTTCGAGTGGGACCCCAGCCCCCCCAGGAAAACCGGAGACGCCCTAGTCACAGCCCCCCGCCCGAGCCCCCCCAGCCAACCCCCCCCCCCACTGCCATGAGGTAACCCCCCCCATAGGCCCCCAAGGCCCCCACCGGCCAGGGACAGGGCCCCATGGCCCCACCCACGGCCCCCCAGGGGCCACCAGAGGCCCGCGCCCCAGCCCCCCCAAGCCGACCCCCAACCCCAAGGGCTACGAGATCACCCCCCCCGCAGAGCCTACGGCGTAGGGTACGCGGCGACACGCACCGTACGTTGCGCGTCGCCACGTACCCTACGCCGTAGGTCTGCGTTGATTTAACGCAGAACCATAATTCAGGCTTTACTGTGTGGAAGGTGTTTGGTCGTTACAGCCGCGATCCAAGCGAGCGGACGACTCTTTCACTCTTTTACTTTGTTATATCAGATACTTGGCCTGCGTGGTTCTGCCTCCGAGCAGGAAACCGCTGAAAAGTTAAACCATTAGCGATCTTTTCCCCACGTCTGTTGTGTGGAGCTGCAACGCAGCAACGGGTTACCAGCTTCTGCTGAGCCCTGCGCTCCAAGCCCCGCCCATTTTCGTCTCGACTGCGAATCGGGAAGGAGGGGGAAGTGACGTATGCCGTAAAGCAGTCAAAGTCGTAAAGATTTGTAGTTTTTTAGTGTGGCAGGGTTCCTACCATGCTCCTCAAAGTTACATAGTGCCAGTGAAGGCGATACAGACTCCCTCAGACCATGACAGAGGTTTCATTAAACCTGTTGGAAGTTGATGTACCATCACAATGACTCTGGAAATATGATATTAAGGTGGAAAAGTTACATAGTGTCGCTTTAACAAACTTGGCAATAAACCCTTTTCTGATTCTAATTCATAGCACATACCTTTTGTCTTGAATGCCTCCTTGTCAATCAGCTTAGTCAGCCCTCCATAACAACTGTTCAGCTTTATTTTATTACTTCAACCTAACTGAATGTTGAACTTGTTGCAGTGGCATTCACAATAATAAATAAATAAACAACTGACAAATGGATATCAGAAGAGATTTTATTGTACAAATGAATAAGCAAAATATAAAACAGTACATTTTTGACATCACACAATTAAGGCACTATTATTACAAGGACCTGATACATTGAGACACTCAATTGTGTCTTTTTCTTCCTCATCAACCTTTCGCCATCCCCCTCATATCTTCACCTGTCACTCATCAATGTCACTATCAGGGAAGCTTTCATCATAACAGTGACTCTCCTCTCGGTCTATGGAAAAATTCCCACATTCAAGGCACTTGTATAAATCTGTGCAAACCAACCCTGCACCCTTACAGGAACATCTGTCCTTTTCACATTTTTCTTTTTTACAAGAACAGTGGACGACCTGCAACACGCTATCAGGGGCAGGATTCTTCGTCATCCATGTTACAGTTAATTCACCATTCTCAATGTCTCAACAAAAACAAGCTCACTGATGTTGCGCTTGGCTGGGGCGTGGAATACAAGGTGTGGGAAGTCACGTTTTAACCTCCTCTTCAACCGATCCTGCCTACAACATAGAGATACATAGGAAGTAATTTGTGTAAAAGATTCTCATGCCCAAAGTTGTAGACATGAAAATAAATGCAACCGCATTGATATGTGTGGGGTAACCTATGGTCCTTTTAACCTATTTACGCCTGATGCAGCGCCTGATGCAGCGCCTGATGCAGCGCCTGATGCAGCGCCTGATGCAGCGCCTGATGCAGCGCCTGATGCAGCGCCTGATGCAGGCCATGGAAAAACGAATAAACTGGTCAAGGAGGCGACCCAGTCCTCCCCCCTCCCGCACACACAAGGAGGACTGGGTCGCCTCCTTGACTGTCTTCACCAGTCTTTTTGTTTTTCTATTTGTATGGCGTCCATTTTAAGGTAGGCATCAATGGGTTAAAAAAGAAACAAATGTTATCGAAGCCAATAGAAAAGCCAAAAACATTGGTGAAGACAGTCAGATGGGAGAGGCCTGGGTCACAGTACTTTTTTTGCCCAGTCTTTATCCTTCTTCCTTTAGAAACCATTTTAGGGATAATGGCCACCTAGGTATTTGAATATTTAATGGTGAGTAACTCACTCTTTTTCTTCAGGAGTTGTAGTTGAGGTCTGTCGTAGAAACCTGGTGTAGTTCCTGTAGCAGGAGGCATGGAGGCAGGAGGCAGGAGGCGTCCGTCTGTAGGTAGTCCATCGCGTTTGAGTGAAATCTTGAATAGTTTCACCTTTCACAGCCTTCAGGTGCATGTAGCAAGATTTCTTCGACTTTTTGAGCCTTTTAACAGGACTCAATTCGTCATTTTCGCCCGTTTCTTCACCATTTTCTGAAGAGCTCTCAGACGTGGTACTAGACTCAACCGTGGGAGACGCCATCTTTGTTTACAATGGGAGTCAACGTGATTTGTCCAGCATGATCACATGACCGGGTCGAAGCACTAACTTGGCTAATCCGCCACAAAAAATAGTTATGATATTAAAACATCAACTGTGATAAGAATTCCTCGATAGTTTACTTCGACAAACTACCAAATGTTTACTGTAGATAGTGTTTCTTGAAAAAGTGAAAAGTGTGTAAAAGCAGGACATATTAAAAAAATTAGACTTCCATAGACTTCTCACATTATAGCGGACGGCCTATTAGTGCCGATTGGGCCGAGTGTTTGAAAGTTTGAACGATGTCTCTACGATAAAGTTTGGCCGAGCAATAAGCGTCCGGATTTTCGCCTTTTTTTTGTGCTTTTTAGCATCTAGCGTTGCCACGGTAACACTTTTGACTGAGAAAAGTAATGCCCATCGAGGCACGATGGGGACGCATCCAACGATGTATGCCAGGCTTGGGTGCACATTCCGGTTCAGGCTACGTTAACGGATAGGTTTTTTTTTCACCATGGTAAAAAACCCCATCCGAATGAATGGGGCCATTTGGCATGGATTTTGACAAAAAATGTCCTCAAATCACAGCTTCATGAAATTTGAAGATGTTTAAGTCCACTGCATGCCGAATCGGGAAACATTTGTACGATGTCTCTACGATAACCTGTTGCCTAGCAACAAGCGTCCAAAGTCAAACGGAAAAGAAAAAAAAAAAGAAAGGTCAATATCGCAAAAACTGTAATAATTGGCAAAATGAGGTTATATGGTGCGTTAGTGCACATCGGGCCGAGTGATTGAAAGTTTGAACGATGTCTCTACGATAAAGTTCGGCCGAGCAATAAGCGTCCGAATTTTCGCCTTTTTTTTTTGCTTTTTGGCAACTAGCGTTGCCACGGTAACCCCTATTACTGAGAAAAGTAATGCCCATCGAGGCACGATGGAGACGCATCCAATGATGTATGGCATGTATGGGTGCATGTTGCGGTTCGGGCCGTATTAACGGACGAAAAAAAGTGCGGAATAATAAGAACTAGAAAATTTCTGGAAATTTTGATATGGGCATGCCCTACCGCCCATTCGAGCCCTCTCGCTGCTCTGGTTTGGGGCTGCAGTGTTTGTGTTCGGGGCGGTTTTATGTCAGTTTGAGGTGTTTACGGTTGTATTTCATTCATTCCTGTGCTCCCAATAGCTATTAATGGGGCGCGCTTTTTGCCGTCTAGCGTCCCCACGGTAACGCTTTTGACTGAGAAAAGCAATGCCCATCGAGGCACGATGGAGACGCATCCAACGATGTATGCCATGCATGGGTGCACGTTCCGGTTCAGGGTACGTTAACGGATAGGTTTTTATTCCACCATGGTTTAAAAAAACCCATCCGAATGAATGGGGCCATTTGGCATGGATTTTACATTAAACTTTCCTTAAATCACAGCTTCATGAAATTTTAATACGTTGAAGGTCACAGCGTGCCGAGTCAGGGAACATTTGTATGATGTCTCTACGATAATCTGTTGCCTAGCAACAAGCGTCCAAAGTCAAACGGAAATTAAAAAAAAAATGAAAGGTCAATATCACAAAAACTTAAAAAAATGGCATAATGAGGTTCTAGGCTCCGTTAGTGCCAATCGGGCCGAGTGTTTGAAAGTTTGAACTATGTCTCTACGATAAAGTCCGGCCGAGCAATAAGCGTCTGAATTTTCGCCTTTTTTTTGGCTTTTTGGCATCTAGCGTTGCCACGGTAGCACTTTTGACTGAAAAAAGTAATGCCCATCGAGGCCACGATGGAGACGCATCCAACGATATATGCCATGCATGGGTGCACATTGCGGTCCGAGCAGTATTAACAGATTGTTTATTCACATGCTCTCCCATACAAATGCATAGGTTTTTGTTGCCATGGTAACAAGCCCCATAGGATAGAATGGGACAATTTGGCTTTAATATCTCAAAAGCTGTAAACGACAGCGTAATGAGACCTCAGTATGTTGTAGTCCACATCAACCTGAGTCTTTTAACGTTGGAACAAAGTCTCTGCGATACCGCGTTGCCGCGCAACAAGCATCCGAAGTTCCGTTAGCATCAAAATGAACAATGTGGAATATCTCAAAAACCGTAATAGCAAGCATGACGAGACTAAAATATGTTGCAGTACAAAGCGTCCCGGGTTTGTCAATGTTGTAATGATGTCTGTACGATAAACCGTTGCCTAGCAACAAGCGTCCAAAATAAAATAGATTTTTTTTTTAAATTGAAAGTTAAATATCGCAAAAACCGTAATAAGTAGCATGATGAAGTTTTATGGTCCTTTAGTGACTATCGGGCCGAGTGTTTGAAAGTTTGAACGATGTCTCTACGATAAAGTTCGGCCGAGCAATAAGCGTGGGAATTTTCGCCTTTTTTTTTGCTTTTTGGCAACTAGCGTTGCCATGGTAACCCCTATTACGGAGAAAAGTAATGCCCATCGAATCACGATGGAGACGCATCCAACGATGTATGCCATGCATGGGTGCACGTTGCGGTTCGGGCCGTATTAACGGACGAAAAAAAGTGCGGAATAAGAATAATAATAATAATAATAATAATAATAAAAACTAGAAAATTTCTGGAAATTTTGATATGGGCATGCCCTACTGCCCATTCGACCCCTCTTGCTGCTTTGGTTTGGGGCTGTAGTGGTTGTGTTCGGGGTGGTTCTATGTCAGTTTGAGGTGTTTTTAGGCTTGTATTTCATTCATTCCTGTGCTCCCAATAGTTATTAATGGGGCGCGCTTTTTGGCGTCTAGCGTTGCCACGGTAACGCTTTTCACTGAGAATAGTAATCCCCATCGAGGCAAGATGGAGACGCATCTAACGATGTATGCCTTGTATGGGTGCATGTTCCAGTTCAGGCTACGTTAACGGATACGTTTTTTTTTTCACCGTGGTACAAAACCCCATCCGAATGAATGGGGCCATTTGGCCTGGATTTTGACATAAAATTTCCTTAAATCCCAGCTTCATGAAATTTGGGTATGTTGAAGTCCACAGCGTGCCGAGTCGGGAAACATTTGTACGATGTCTCTACGATAATCTGTTGCCTAGCAACAAGCGTCCAAATTCAAACAGAAATGTAAAAAAAAAATGAAAGGTCAATATCGCAAAAACTGTAATAATTAGCATAATGAGCTTGTACGGTCAGTTAGTGCCAATCGGGCTGAGTGTTTGAAAGTTTGAACAATTTCTCTACGATAATGTTCAGCCGAGCAATAAGCGTCTGAATTTTCGCCTTTTTTTCTGCTTTATGGCATCTAGCGTTGCCACGGTAACACTTTTGACTGAGAAAAGTAATGCCCATCGAGGCACGATGGAGACGCATCCAACGATGTATGCCATGCATGGGTGCACATTCCGGTTCGGGCAGCATTAACAGATTGTTTATTCACATGGTCCCCCATACAAATGCATTGGTTTTTGTTGCCATGGTAACAAGCCCCATAGGATAGAATGGGACAATTTGGCTTTAATATCTCAAAAGCTGTAAACGACAGCGTAATGAGACCTCAGTATGTTGTAGTCCACATGAAGCTGAGTCTTTTAACGTTGGAACCAAGTCTCTGCGATACCGTGTTGCCGCGCAACAAGCATCCGAAGTTCCGTTAGCATCAAAATGAACAATGTGGAATATCTCAAAAACCGTAATAGCAAGCATGACGAGACTAAAATATGTTGCAGTACAAAGCGTCCCGGGTTGGTCAATGTTGTAATGATGTCTGTACGATAAACCGTTGCCTAGCAACAAGCGTCCAAAATAAAAGTGATTTTTTTTTTAGATTGAAAGTTAAATATCGCAAAAACCGTAATAACTAGCATGATGAAGCTGTATGGTCCTTTAAAGACTATCGGGCCGAGTGTTTCAAAGTTTGAACGATGTCTCTACGATAAAGTTCGGCCGAGTAATAAGCGCGGGAATTTTCGCCTTTTTTTTTGCTTTTTGGCAACTAGCGTTGCCACGGTAACCCCTATTACGGAGAAAAGTAATGCCCATCGAGGCAATATGGAGACGCATCCAACGATGTATGTGATGCATGGGTGCACGTTGCGGTTCGGGCCGCATTAACGGACGAAAAAAAGTGCGGAATAAGAATAATAATAATAATAAGAAAAGGGAAACCTTTCTAGATACTAATTTAACGCCTTCATTTTTCAGGTTTTCTCGGCCGTGTTTCATTTTTTGGGGATTTTTTTTTTCCACAACAGAGCGGGGTCATGCTTTACACCCGCTGGTGTGACGTGGGACCTTTGCGACTTTAGCATGTTAGCGAAACGCTAGCAACATTGCCTTTTGGGCCATTCTGGACGATTGCAATATGGTCATGCCACTACTTGGCATGCCCATAATAATAAGAAAAGGGAAACCTTTCTAGATACTAATTTAACGCCTTCATTTTTCAGGTTTTCTCGGCCGTGTTTCATTTTTTGGGGATTTTTATTTTCCACAACAGAGCGGGGTCATGCTTTACACCCGCTGGTGCGCAGTGGGACCTTTGCGACTTTAGCATGTTAGCGAAACGCTAGCAACATTGCTTTTTGGGCCATTCTGGACGATTGCAATATGGTCATGCCACTACTTGGCATGCCCATAATAAGAAAAGGGAAACCTTTTCTGGGTACTAATTTACGCCTTCATTTTCATGTTTTTCCTCATTTTTTCGGCCGTGTTTTACTTTTTGGGGATTTTTTTTTTCCACATCAGTGCGGGGTCATGCTGTACACCCGCTGGTGCGCAGTGGGACTTTTGCGACTTTAGCATGCTAGCAGCATTGCCCTTTGGGCCATTCTGGACGATTGCAATATGGTCATGCCACTACTTGGCATGCCCATAATAAGAAAAGGGAAACCTTTTCTAGATACTAATATATCGCCTTCATTTTCATGTTTTTCCTCATTTTTTCGGGCGTGTTTTATTTTTTGGGGATTTTTTTTTTCCACATCCGAGCGGGGTCATGCTGTACACCCGCTGGTGTGACGTGGGACTTTTGCGACTTTAGCTTGTTAGCAGCATTGCACTTTGGGCCATTCTGGACGATTGCAATATGGTCATGCCATTACTTGGCATGCCCATAATAAGAAAAGGGAAACCTTTTCTGGGTACTAATTTACGCCTTCATTTTCATGTTTTTCCTCATTTTTTCGGCCGTGTTTTACTTTTTGGGGATTTTTTTTTTCCACATCAGTGCGGGGTCATGCTGTACACCCGCTGGTGCGCAGTGGGACTTTTGCGACTTTAGCATGCTAGCAGCATTGCCCTTTGGGCCATTCTGGACGATTGCAATATGGTCATGCCACTACTTGGCATGCCCATAATAAGAAAAGGGAAACCTTTTCTGTATACCATTATATAGCCTTCATTTTCATGTTTTTTTCCTCATTTTTTCGGGGGTGTTTTATTTTTTGGGGATTTTTTTTTTCCACATCAGAGCGGGGTCATGCTGTACACCCGCTGGTGTGACGTGGGACTTTTGCGACTTTAGCTTGTTAGCATAATGCTAGCAACATTGCCCTTTGGGCCATTCTGGACGATTGCAATATGGTCATGCCATTACTTGGCATGCCCATAATAATAGAGGATTATAATGACCAAATTTTAAATGAAAAGCTGCATATTCTATTTATTTTCATATTTTTAAGCACTCAAGCACCTTTTTAAGTTAAGTTAAAATTTAGTTTTAGTTAAGTTGAGTTAGGACGTTTTTAAACTGTATCATTATTTGCTTTTCTGAGCCAGAGGCAACGAAAAATGTGTTACATGTGTCCTGAAAATGACAAATAAAAACTATCGTATCGTATCGTACTAGCCTGCCAGTCAGTATTGTTTTCTGCATTTTTTTAGGGCCCGAGCACTGAGTGCGAAGGCCCTATTGTATCTGTAGGATTTTTTTTTTCTCGTTTTTTATTTTTCCGACGAAATTAGGGCTTTTTTGCCCCCCTAAACGTGCCCCAAAAGTCACTAACTTTTGCATGCAAGCCAGGCCTGGCGAAAAATTTTATATTTAATGGTTTGCATTAATGGGCGAGGCCTAATGGCTCAACAGCGCCCCCTAGAAAACTTTGTGCCTCAAGCCCCACAATACGGTTTGACGTACATGCACGGAAATCGGTACACATCTGTATCATGTGGCAACTTAAAGAAAAGTCTCTTGGCGCCAAGGCCCGAAACTGAACAGGAAGTCGGCCATTTTGAATTAATCGTGTAATTTTGGCGCAATTTATGCCATTCCTTCGGCCGTTAATGCGGCCCGAACCGTAACGTGAACCCAGGTTTGTTATAAATCAAAACGTGCGTCTCGATCCTGCGACGATGGGCATTACTTTTCTCAGTCAAAAGTGTTACCGTGGCGACGATAGACGCCAAAAAGCGCGCCCTCCCTTTATCTGATTGGTCCATATTTGATCGTCCCTATTTTGCCATAACTTTTGAATGGATTGACATAAAGAGTCATGGGTGGTGTCATCTGACTCGGTTTTGAGTACTTCACCTTCATTGGCATGAATTAGCCCCGCCCCTTCTTCTGATTGGTCGATATTTGATAGATCCTATTTTCTTCCATAACTTTTGAATGGTTTGACATAAAGACTCGTGGGTGGTGTCATCGGAAATGGTTTTGAGACCTTGACCATAATTGGTGCAAATTAGCCCCGCCCCTGATTGGTCGATATCTGACTTTTGAATGGTTTGATATAGAGAGTCGTGGGTGGTGTCATCCGCTAAATGTCCAGGCCTCAAGACATCTACATACAAGTCATACAAGCGCTTCCACTGCAGCACGTCTGAACGTGCACAAGGGTGTGAGGGCCCGTTCATCGCTGCTTGCAGCTTTAATTCTTTATATTTTTCCTGTTTGTGGATCATATATTTTTCATTGCTGCTTCCTGGATTTAAATACTGTCAGACAAGCAGGGAATGGACTTGATAATTTCTCTTAGTTTGGACTTTTAGTTTAAATAAAGCAAGGGATTAGTGATTGTGGGGATGATTTGCTACATTTCAAATTTGCACGTCACGAATTGAACTGTGTGGTGTCTTTTTTAGGGTGTGTTCTGTGCCATCTGATTATTTGTTACCTGTAGGAATGTTAATTATCTTATTCAAATTACTTCCTCTTACTTTAGATTAGTATTATTATAGTATAGTATATTATAGTGATCTCGTAGCCCTTGGGGTTGGGGGTCGGCTTGGGGGGTCTGGGGCGCGGGCCTCCGGTGGCCCCTGGGGGGCGGTGGGGGGGGCCGCGGGGCCCTGTCCCTGGCCGGTGGGGGCCTTGGGGGCCTGTGGGGGGGGTTGCCTCATGGCGATGGGGGGGGTGGCTGGGGGGGCTCGGGCGGGGGGCTGTGGCTTGGGCGTCTCCGGGTCTCCCGGGGGGGGCTGGGCCGTGGACGGGGGGGTCCCACTCGGAGGGCCCGGCCCTGCCTGGGTGGGGGGTGGCTGTCTGCGCTGGGGGGGCATTGCTGCCTTGGTCCTCCGTTGCTGGGCAGGGGCCGAGTGCCCCTGCGGATGTGGGGACTCCGTGACCCTTGGGGTGTCCGCCGGGGTGGCCTCGGGGGGGGGTGGGGCCGGGTCCGGGGATCGGGCCTCCCCTGACCGGGGGGTGCACGGGCGGGCACGGCGGCGGGGTGGAGCCATTCCCAGGTGTCTATGTCTTATGTTGTCAGTATGAATGGGAGGATGTTGGACTGTTTCCCCCTCCGTCTGGGGGCTCCGGCGGCGCCGGTGGCGCCCGTGGAGGTACGGTGGGGCCCTGGCCCGGCTCGGAGGGCCGGCCCCCGTCCACTGGATGGCCGGTGGGGGGACGCGGGTGTCTTATCAGGGCCGGCTTTGCTGGTCCTGCTTCCTGGCTTCGGCCTCCGCTCCCCCTCCTTCCCCCCCTACAGGATTCATACGTACATAGGCGAAGGGCGGGGGGTCCGGGTCGTGGGGGGCATTGTCCCGCGTGGCCCGGCACTCCCCGCTTCACGGTTTTAACAGCAAAATAGACACTGCACATTCAACACTTAATAAATACATTTGACAAGGACACGTAGTTCGGGAGGGGGGGGGGTCGGTGTCAAATCGATACTTGGCCCTCCCCCCTCCCTGTTTTTATGGCATTAATCACATACACTCAACACCAGGGGCGGGAGGGGGTCCCACATCACCCGCGCTCCCTCACCGGCCTGGGATAGGTGGGTCGGGATTCCCGGGCCTGGCGGGGCTCGCCGTGCAGCCTGGGGCGCCTTCTGGCGGTGCTGGACTCCTCCGGGGAGGGGGAAACGGTGCGTGATTGTGTGTCTGTGTCAGTGAGAATGCGGTATGGAAGGGTCCTGCCATGGAGGATTCGGGCCTCCATTGGCAGGACAACAAAACTTAATAATTTATCATTATTATATTATACAAAGATGGTTATTATTATTATTATTAGTAGTAGTATTATTAGTAGTATTATTATTATGTATAGTATATCATATTATTATTAGTATAGATATTGGATAGGTGAATGGATGAATGAATGGGATGCCTGGGTCTGGGGCCCTCCGTTGTCGGGCCTGCACGGGTGTCGCCTTGTTGGGGGGTTCCCTCTCTCCGGGCCCGTCTCCGGTCCCCCCCGCTGCCTCTGCGGCGGGGCGCCCCTCTGGTCTTGGAGGGCCACTTTCGTGGGGGACGGGTGCGCCTGCCCGCGTCGGCGGCCGGGGCGGCTCTGTCTCTCCGGGCGGGCTGGCCCCCTGCCGGGTGAGGGTCGTTGGCCTGAAGGGTGAGGGCCTCCCGGGTGGCCGGGGATCGCCTGGGTCGCGGTCCGCCGCCGCGGGATCCCTGGCTGCTTCTTCCCGCGCCGTGGGGGCCCCGCCCCCACGGCCATCATCCATCCATCCGCCGGGGGGGGGGGGGGTGCCTCGCAGGCGGTGGGTTGCCTCCCTCCTACTTCTCCCCTCTGTGGGGTTGCCGGTGGCCTGGGTTCCGGGCTCTTCCGTGTCGGCCTCTGGTCTCGCGGGTGGCGGGGTTGCTCCCCCCCCTCCCCCACTATAGATACACTTCAGGTGGAGCTTTGTCTGGTTTATTACACACACACACACACACACACACACACACACACACACACACACACACACACACACACACACACACACACACACACACACACACATATAGTCACTTAGTCACATGCATATACACACACACACACACACGCATGATCATATACATACACACACACACACATAGACATACACACTGGCTTGTTCACCTGCATGCTGGCTCTCTAGTTTTTGGGTTTAGGTAGCGGTAGCGATAGCTTAGCTCAGACTGCGACGATCAGATCTCAAGATTTAGGTTGATTGCTGTTGTTGTTTTGGTTGGCTCCGTGCCGGTTTCGTGCTTTGTTTGTGGTTTTTTGTTGCAGATTTCCAGTGCTTGACGTGTGTCTCCGTGTGTTCCTGCTTCCTGGATTGGCAGTGGATGTCGTCACCCCCCCCCCCCCCCCCCCCCCCCCAAAAAAAAAAAAAAAAATAAGATTAGTATTATTAATTATTCTTGGTTAGTCTTCTAAGGCCCCTCTTTTGCGTTAATGGTAACTCAGTTCTTTAAAAAGACATTTATAGGGCTGATTGTTAATCCATGGCTTCAGTTAACCTGTCTGCTTATGTTGAAGGTTAGATGTATGAAACATGGAATAAAATAAATCCCTATTGTTTCCAGAGAACCACCATGTCTGCTGGCAGCAACCTGAGATCTGCAGATCAGTTCCTGTGCTCCATCTGTCTGGATGTGTTCACTGATCCAGTCACCACACCATGTGGACACAACTTCTGTAAAACCTGCATCACTCATCACTGGGATGATAATGTTCTCTTCAAGTGTCCCATATGTAAGGAGATGTTCAACACCAGACCTCAGCTGAATATTAATGTCTTCATCAGAGAGATGGTTTCTGAGTTCAGACGTGAAGCTCAACAGAAATCCAGCAGCAGCAGCTCAGAGCAACAAGCTGCCAAACCAGGAGAAGTTCCCTGTGACGTCTGCACTGGAACCAGACTGAAGGCCCTGAAGTCCTGCCTGGTGTGTCTGCTGTCCTACTGTGAGACTCACCTGGAGCCTCATCTGACAGTTTCACGTCTGAATAGACATCAGCTGGTGGAGCCTGTGGAGAACCTGGAGGACAGGATTTGTACAAAGCACGATAAACCTCTGGAGCTGTTCTGTAAGACCGACCAGACATGTGTCTGCATGCTCTGCTCTGTTTTAGACCACAAGACTCATGAGTTTGTTCCTCTGAGAGAAGAATATGAAGGAAAGAAGGCAGAGCTGGAGAAGACAGAGGCTGAGACTCAGCAGATGATCCAGAAGAGACGACTCAAGATTCAGGAGATCAAGGAGTCACAAAAGATCAGTAACGATGCTGCAGACAGAGAGAAATTGGAAGGTTTTCTGATCTTAACTTCTCTGAAGAAGTCTGTTGAGAGAAGCCTGAAGAAGTTCATAAAGGAGATCGAAGACAAACAGAAAACTACAGAGAAACAGGCTGAAGACTTCATCAAAGATCTGGAACAGGAAATCTGTGAGCTGAAGAAGAGGAGCTCTGAGGTGGAGCAGCTCTCACGCTCTGAAGATCACCTCCACCTCCTCCAAAGATTCCCATCCCTGGAAGATGCTCCACCCACCAAGAACTGGACAGAGGTCAGAGTCCATCCACCTTCATATGAGGGGACTGTGGTGAGAGCTGTGGACCAGCTGGACAAGAACCTCAGAGAAAAGATGAAGAAGGTGCTCACTAAAGCCGAGCTGAGGAGGATCCAGCAGTGTGAAGTTGATGTGACTCTTGATCCTGACACAGCACATCGTAAACTCATCCTGTCTGATGATGGAAAACAAGTTCACTGTGGTTATATGAGGAAGAATCTTCCAGATAATCCAGAGAGATTCGCTAAATATGTTGGTGTTTTAGGAAAACAGAGTTTCTCCTCAGACAGATTTTACTTTGAGGTTCAGGTTAAAGGAAAGACCAGATGGGATGTAGGAGTGGCCAGAGACTCGGTCAACAGGAAGGGAACAATCACAATTGATACATGGAATGGTTACTGGGCTGTATGTCTGAGAAATGGAAATGAGTATGAAGCTTATAATGATCCTCCAGTCCGTCTCCATCTCAGTTCTCCTCCTGAGAAGGTTGGGGTGTTTGTGGATTATGAGGAAGGTCTGGTCTCCTTCTATGATGTTGATGCTGCAGAACTAATGTACTCCTTTACTGGCTTCTATTTTGCTGACAAACTCTACCCATACTTCTGTCCTGGCCTTAATTACAGTGGAAGAAACTCTGCTCCTCTGATGATCTGTCCTGTCAATCAAACTGTCTGATCTTTGATATAATGAATCTTCATCAAAACTGAATGTTCATGTGAAATGATGAAGTGTTAGAGCTGTCTGCAAGTATCAATGAGAGGCTGACATCTGGCAAACATCCTGTAAAACACGTCAACATGACACGTTTGAATCATACGATATGTGATGATTGACCGAGTAATAAAGTTTTTCCTGAATAAAGCAGTATTCTGTGAACTGTGATTGTCTCTGATGTTTGCTGTCTTTAACATGCTGAATTCTGCATGAGAGTAGACGTTATCCAAAGAGGGAGAGGAGACCACCTCAGTATCTCAGAGACTATTGGAAGTAAAATGTGATGACCATGCTCTAACCAGTATTGATTATTGTTATAGAGTCATGTGTGGTGTACCCCAAACACTGAAAGAGGCTTTGAGCTCACCAGAGTCAGAAAAATGGACTAAGGCTATGCAGGAGGAGATTAATTCTTGGACAGAAAACAAGACCTTTGACCTAACAACATTGCATGCAGTGGGGGGCAGATGGGTTTACACAGTCAAAGATAATCCTGTTGAAACAACATATAAAGTCAGGTATGTGGCAAAAAGGTTATAGTCAAGTTGAGGGTATTGATTATAAACGAAATCTTTTCTCCAACTGCAGACATGTCATGTCCGTACGTGGTTTAATGCAGCTGGCAGTTCAATATGGTCTGGAGTTGCATCAAATGAATGTAAAAACTGCATATTTGCATGCCCCAATAGACTGTGAGCTGTATATGGGGCAGCCAGAAGGGTTTGGGGTTAAGTCAGAGACAGGTGAGAAGCTAGTCTGTAAGCTTAACAAATCACTTTATGGTTTGAAACAGTCAGGACGGAATTGGAATAAAATGCTGCACGATTTCCTTGTCCAAAACTGTTTTGTTCAGAATCCATCTGACCACTGTGTTTACAGTAAACAAACTGAGAATGAGAGAATCATATTGATAATCTGGGTCGATGATCTGATTGTTGCGGCGAGTCATGGTCAAACTCTCAGAAGGGTGAAGGAAATGTTGGGAGAAAAATTCAAAATGAAAGATCTTGGTAAACTTAAACATTTCCTAGTTATTGACTTCACACAAGAATAAGAAGAGATAAAAATTAACCAGAAAAGGTACATTACAAAAATCCCAGAGAGGTTTGGCATGACTCACTGCAAATCTAGAACAACCCCATGTGAAAACATATTGAAATTTGACACTGAAGGTTAATCTGTGGATTCAAGAAGGCATCAAGAAGTGGTCGGCAGTTTGATCTATGTGATGACATGTACTAGACCCAGGGCCGCCGCAAGGGGTGTGCGAACCGTGCGACCGCACAGGGCCTCGCGCCCCAAGGGGCCCCAAGGGGCCTCGCGCTATGGGCCGTTTTTTTTTTTTTTTTTTCAAATTTTTTAATTTTTTTTTCCTTATAAATATCAACAGTCACGTTCCATTACAGACCTAAATGTGTACTAGTCTGTGCATATCAATAAATATATGTGCAATGATGCGCGTGTCTGTTGTTCAATACAACTGATCAGACCAAGCGCAGACACAAGGTGCTCTGATCCAGATGGGTGGAGTTGGAACAAACTGTCACACAATGTCGAGAGAACGAGACAGAATCAGGAAATTTCGATCAGGGGATGAAAAAAGAAAAAAAACTAAAGAAAATGGAAGAGTTTAATGCCTCTCTGAAAGGCTCGTTTGATAAATTTGTTACAAAAATCACAGATCCGACCGGGTCTCAAGCAGCCGCGGGGCCCCGCGTCGAGGCAGGCCAGATGATGAGGAAGCAGGGGAAGGTATCCAGTATTTTGCTAATTGGAGAGTTAAAATTGCGCATATAGACACCCGATCCGACCCAAAAAACCCCCAAAATTTCGCGCGCACTCGCTACGCTCACGCGCGAGTGCCCCCCCGGCCATTCCGCACAGGGCCTCGCAAATCTCCCAGGCGGCTCTGACTAGACCAGATCTAAGTTTTATTGTCAATAAACTGTCACAACACTTATCTGAACCTAAAGAACAATTTTTGGTAGCAGCCAAGCATGTGTTAAGGTACCTAAAAGGAACAGTGAACCAGGAACTGAGTTACAAGAGGAATGATGGGAATCTTAATCTTGTGGCATATTGTGATGCTGACTGGGCAGCAGATCAGAATGACAGGTGAAGTACAACTGGGTACTGTTTTAGTTTATCTGAGACAGGTCCTGTTATTTTTCCCGGAAATCTAAGAAACAATCCACTGTTGCTTTGTCCACATGTGAAGCCGAGTACATGGCTTTGGAAGCTACAACACAGGAAAGCCTGTATCAAACTCAGCTATTGAGTGGGATGGACAATGGATGTGAGTACACACCAGTGACAGTTTATGAGGACAATCAAGGTGTGATTGCTTTATCCAAGAACCCTGTTTGTCGCCAAAGGTGCAAACATGTTGATGTAAAGTATCACTTTGTTCGATCTGGTCTAAGTGATGGAAAGATAACCATTCATTACTGTCCAACCAACACATTCTCACTCCCAGCTCGTCAAAAACCGACGCTTGGTCAGGGACCTTAGGCGTCAGTTTCTGACACACAAGGTCGCCCTCAGCGTCATGCACGGATGCAGCGGGCTCTCAACAGATTCCAATGTAACCCGGCGGCGTCGTTTCAAGCCCCTCACAGCATCAGTCCCATTGGATAAGTGAGGACCGGCTGCGTCGCTTCCAGCCGCTGGGCGCATCAGTCCCATTGGATAACGGAAGATCGGACACACGGAAGTATTCTAATTACTGTCCGTTTTGACATTAAAGGTATTGTGACATGAAAAACAAATTTTTCTTGATTTTTTGTGTTTTGTTGGGTGTCTTGACATCAATTACACCCAAAAAACAACAAACTTTTAACATTCAGTGTATTGTGTGCTTTCTGGGATTTTCCGCATAACTATGCAAAAACGCATCTGGTTTGGTGGCGGAACGTGATGTCACGCCCCGCTAAATCACCGCCCCCTCCGCCTAGCTCCCTGCCTCCTCTCCTCTCCAGCGCACCATAAAGGCTGATTTATGGTTCCGCGTTACACCGACGCAGAGCCTACGGCGTAGGGTTACGCGGCGACGCGCACCGTACGCTGAACCCTACGGCGTAGGCTCTGCATCGATTTAACGCGGAACCATAAATCAGGCTTAACACGGAGCTGTTTAGAGCCTCTTCTGTTCTCATCACTGGAGGAAAACTGCTAAGAAGACCCGCGGCCACTGACTGGACTTAAGATAAGGGGACACTGCTGCTTGCATGCCTTTATTTTTATGATTGTTTGCGGTGGACTACTTCGCCCTGCTGCTTTTCCGTGCATGCTTCGCCTGTCGCTCCCGGCTTAACTCTCCGACGCCGCTGTTAGAAGTCCGGGACCAGACGACTCGACTTCCAGTCGAGTCCTCTGGTCACGGACTTCATCCCCGGGCTGTAGTCGCCCTGTCTGGGCTGTGTGTGTGGGTGTTTGTGGTTCGGTGTGCGCGCGTGTGTGTGGAGACGGCAGAAGTGTGTAGCGGTTGGTGGAGGAGGTTTGGAGGAGGAGCGGGGCAATGATTGACAGGAAAGGGGGAAAAGGAAGCGTTTTTCACGGCGCAAAAAAACACAGTCATAAAAAGCAAGGAATGGAGTACTGGAGTGAAGTTTTTCTTGTTACACCCTTTTAGACACATTTGAGGGATGTTGGCCAAGACTTTTAATAGTGTTAAAAGCATGTTAAAAATGATGTCACAATACCTTTAACAGCGATTTTCACAATGATATATGCAACATTTCTTAAGGCAGAAACACCACTGTATCCTTGTTAATTACACATTAGTGGGTTAATTTCCTCCACATCAATTTTCATGTTTTTCCCTTCATTCTGAGAAATAAAGAGTTGTTTTACGCTGAGCGCATCATGCCAGCCAATCAGAATCCTGGCAAAAACATCAACAAATGACACGTGTAACTTCCAGGCTGATTTATGGTTCCGCGTTACACCAACGCAGAGCGTACGGCGTAGGGTACGCTCTGCATCGATTTAACGTCGATTTAACCAGTGACCCGCATGTGTCTGGATTTTAAGTGTGACTTTAGAATCATCATCATCATCATCATCATCATCATCATCATCATCATCATCATCATCATCATCATCATCATCATCATCATCATAATCATCATCATCACCTTGATCATCTTCATCATCACCTTCAACAACTTATACGCTCTCTTACAAAAATGAAATTACTCTGCGATTGAGCCTGGCATACTGGATGTGCTGGTATGGGTAGATTGAAAGAAATACACTACATTAACAAGGAAATACATACTGTATTGTGCGCATATTTAAATTGTGTTCTTTGTGGAATTTTATGCTCCTTTATATAAGCTACCACAAACATCCGTAGGATGATCATTCCCAAACTTATAATACCGGTACGCAGGGGTGTAGCACCAAATTCTGGGCCCTGTACACTTTCAATATCAGTGGGCCCCTATCCATGCCCGCGAGGCGCGTGATGGAAAAAAAAGGGGGGGGGGGGGGGTTTATTTATACAATCAACTACAATCAGATCAGATTATATTGATGAGTGGTTCTGAATTGATGCATTTGGCCTACTTGTGCTCAAATACCTAAAACATTAGGCTACATCTGGTTTGTGTACTAACATTTTGATCCATGACACTCGTGCAAATTTTGATGTAAAACATTCATTCTTGAACAGTAGAACAAGAGACAACTGTACACTCAGAATCAAATCAAATAAGCTACATTCCTTTTGTAATGAGAAGGTACAGTAGAAATGAACAGAAAAATATTAAGTTTCAATGTGAAAAAAATAAGTTGTGACTGGTTTCTGCTTTTTACATCAAAGGCTATGTCATCTTATCAATAGAGCTTGCAATAGTACAAAATGTCAACTGTCAAATTGCTTTTCAACTTGCAGAAAAAAAAATAAAGGCTTGCTGACATGACATGTAAAGATGTAATTTACATCCCACTAAATGCCCACTGACGGGTCTTTTTGTTTGCAAAGTCATTGATAAGATCTGTAAAGTCCAATTGTTTGGCTAATTGGCTTTCAATTGACAGAATGGCAAGGCTGTTCAGCCCATTGTTGATCTCAGGTAGTTCTTAACCAGCTTCAACTTGCTGAATTTTCTGCACACTTCCTGTCACAGTTGCAGGGGGTGAACGGGCTGTTCACCCCCTGCAACTGTGACGGTAAGTGACCGCGGTGAAGTTAGTTTTACGTTGGATATTCGTTGGATATTCGACAGACATTCTTTCTGGGTAAACCTGCCCAGGGCGGCTCTGCGCTCTGGGTAAACCTCTCATGGGTCCAGGGCGGCTCTGAGCGGCTCTGAGCGAACATTTCAAATGCGCACGTATTACAGACTTTACAGTAAACACAGGCACGCAGAAAAGGGCTGAAGCTGTCCTGACTTCATGTTTTCAAAATGAGATGTGAGATATAAGCATAGATACTGTGTTTAGAGTTGATTAGGATCTAACAAGCTAAATTTATTAAATATCATAATGTATACAAAAATTATGAACATATTTGAAATTAAAAAAAAGAGGCGTATCTTATGCAGCCAGAGTAGTACTATGATCCAACACTGATTTTGAGTCAATTAATAACATGACCTGGAAGCTATTGAGCTAAAATGATATTAGTTCCATATAAAAATTAATAAAAATTATGAAAAGATTTGAAATTAAAAATCAAGAGGCGTATTTCATGCAGCCAGAGTGGTACTATGATCCAACACTGATTTTGAATCAATTGACCAAATTACCTGGAAGCTATTGAGCTAAAATGCTAATATTGTATATGAAATACCCCTCAATACATATGAATATTAATAAAAATTATGAACAGATTTGAAATATGAAATCAGGGGGCGTATCTCATGCAACCCGAGTAGTACTATGATCCAACACTGATTTTGAGTCAATCGATCACATGACCTGGAAGCTATTGAGCTAAAATGCTAATATTTCCATATAAAAATTAATAAAAATTATGAAAAGATTTGAAATTAAAAATCAAGAGGCGTATCTCATGCAACCCGAGTAGTACTATGATCCAACACTGATTTTGAGTCAATTGACCAAATTACCTGGAAGCTATTGAGCTAAAAGGCTAATATTGTATATGAAATACCGCTCAATAGATATGAATATTAATAAAAATTATGAACAGATTTGAAATATGAAACCAGGGGGCGTATCTCATGCAACCCGAGTGGTACTATGATCCAACACTGAGTTTGAGCCAATTGACCAAATTACCTGGAAGCTATTGAGCTAAAATGCTAATATTTCCATATAAAAATTAATACAAATTATGAAAAGATTTGAAATTAAAAATCAAGAGGCGTATCTCATGCAACCCGAGTAGTACTATGATCCAACACTGATTTTGAGTCAATTAACCAAGTTACCTGGAAGCTATTGAGCTAAAAGGCTAATATTGTATATGAAATATGCCTCTATACATATGAATATTAATATAAATTATGAAGAGATTTGAAATTAAAAATCAAGAGGCGTATCTCATGCAACCCGAGTAGTACTATGATCCAACACTGATTTTGAGTCAATTGATCACATGACCTGGAAGCTATTGAGCTAAAATGATAATATTTCCATATAAAAATTAATAAAAATTATGAAAAGATTTGAAATAAAAAATCAAGAGGCGTATCTCATGCAACCCGAGTAGTACTATGATCCAACACAAATTTTGAGTCAATTGACCAAATTACCTGGAAGCTATTGAGCTAAAATGCTAATATTTCCATATAAAAATTAATAAAAATTATGAAAAGATTTGAAATTAAAAATCAAGAGGCGTATCTCATGCAACCCGAGTAGTACTATGATCCAACACTGATTTTGAGTCAATTGACCAAATTACCTGGAAGTTATTGAGCTAAAAGGCTAATATTGTATATGAAATACCGCTCAATAGATATGAATATTAATAAAAATTATGAACAGATTTGAAATATGAAACCAGGGGGCGTATCTCATGCAACCCGAGTGGTACTATGATCCAACACTGAGTTTGAGCCGATTGACCAAATTACCTGGAAGCTATTGAGCTAAAATGCTAATATTTCCATATAAAAATTAATACAAATTATGAAAAGATTTGAAATTAAAAATCAAGAGGCGTATCTCATGCAACCCGAGTAGTACTATGATCCAACACTGATTTTGAGTCAATTAACCAAGTTACCTGGAAGCTATTGAGCTAAAAGGCTAATATTGTATATGAAATATGCCTCTATACATATGAATATTAATATAAATTATGAAGAGATTTGAAATTAAAAATCAAGAGGCGTATCTCATGCAACCCGAGTAGTACTATGATCAAACACTGATTTTGAGTCAATTAACCAAGTTACCTGGAAACTATTGAGCTAAAATGCTAATATTGTATATGAAATACCCCTCAATACATATTAATATTAATAAAAATTATGAACAGATTTGAAATATGAAACCAGGGGGCGTATCTCATGCAACCCGAGTAGTACTATGATCCAACACTGATTTTGAGTAAATTGATCACATGACCTGGAAGCTATTGAGCTAAAATGCTAATATTTCCATATAAAAATTAATAAAAATTATGAAAAGATTTTAAATTAAAAATCAAGAGGCGTATCTCATGCAACCCGAGTAGTACTATGATCCAACACTGATTTTGAGTCAATTGACCAAATTACCTGGAAGCTATTGAGCTAAAAGGCTAATATTGTATATGAAATACCCCTCAATACATATTAATATTAATAAAAATTATGAACAGATTTGAAATATGAAACCAGGGGGCGTATCTCATGCAACCCGAGTAGTACTATGATCCAACACTGATTTTGAGTAAATTGATCACATGACCTGGAAGCTATTGAGCTAAAATGCTAATATTTCCATATAAAAATTAATAAAAATTATGAAAAGATTTGAAATTAAAAATCAAGAGGCGTATCTCATGCAACCCGAGTAGTACTATGATCCAACACTGATTTTGAGTCAATTGACCAAATTACCTGGAAGCTATTGAGCTAAAAGGCTAATATTGTATATGAAATATGCCTCTATACATATGAATATTAATATAAATTATGAACAGATTTGAAATATGAAACCAGGGGGCGTATCTCATGCAACCCGAGTAGTACTATGATCCAACACTGATTTTGAGCCAATTGACCGAATTACCTGGAAGCTATTGAGCTAAAATGCTAATATTTCCATATAAAAATTAATAAAAATTATGAAAAGATTTGAAATTAAAAATCAAGAGGCGTATCTCATGCAACCCGAGTAGTACTATGATCCAACACTGATTTTGAGTCAATTGACCAAATTACCTGGAAGCTATTGAGCTAAAAGGCTAATATTGTATATGAAATACCCCTCAATACATATTAATATTAATAAAAATGATGAACAGATTTGAAATATGAAACCAGGGGGCGTATCTCATGCAACCCGAGTAGTACTCCCATCCAACACTGATTTTGAGTCAATTGATCACATGACCTGGAAGCTATTGAGCTAAAATTATATTATTTCAATATAAAAATTAATAAAAAATATGAAAAGATTTGAAATTAAAAATCAAGAGGCGTATCTCATGCAACCCGAGTAGTACTATGATCCAACACTGATTTTGAGTCAATTGATCACATGACCTGGAAGCTATTGAGCTAAAATGCTAATATTTCGATATAAAAATTAATAAAAATTATGAAAAGATTTTAAATTAAAAATCAAGAGGCGTATCTCATGCAACCCGAGTAGTACTCCCATCCAACACTGATTTTGAGCCAATTGACCAAATTACCTGGAAGCTATTGAGCTAAAATGATATTATTTCAATATAAAAATTAATAAAAAATATGAAAAGATTTGAAATTAAAAATCAAGAGGCGTATCTCATGCAACCCGAGTAGTACTATGATCCAACACTGATTTTGAGTCAATTGATCAAATTACCTGGAAGCTATTGAGCTAAAATGCTAATATCTCCATATAAAAATTAATAAAAATTATGAAAAGATTTTAAATTAAAAATCAAGAGGCGTATCTCATGCAACCCGAGTAGTACTATGATCCAACACTGATTTTTAATCAATTGACCAAATTACCTGGAAGCTATTGAGCTAAAATGATGATATTGTATATGAAATACCCCTCAATACATATGAATATTAATAAAAATTATGAACAGATTTGAAATTAAAGATCAAGAGGCGTATCTCATGCAACCCGAGTAGTACTATGATCCAACACTGATTTTGAGTCAATTAACCAAGTTACCTGGAAGCTATTGAGCTAAAAGGCTAATATTGTATATAAAAATATGCCTCTATACATATGAATATTAATATAAATTATGAAAAGATTTGAAATTAAAAATCAAGAGGCGTATCTCATGCAACCCGAGTAGTACTATGATCCAACACTGATTTTGAGTCAATTGATCACATGACCTGGAAGCTATTGAGCTAAAATGCTAATATTGTATATGAAATACCCATCAATACATGGCCCGTAAGCACAAACAACAGTGAGAGACCTTTTCCCAACCCGAAGGCGCAGGGAAACGACCCTCTCGTTCACTGGGGTGAACTCCAACACATGGCGACTGAGCTGAGGGGCTATAAACAAGCCCACACCAGCCCGCCGCCTTTCACCCTGGGGAACTCTAGAGTAGTGGAGGGTCCAGCCCCTTTCAAGGAGCTGGGTTCTAGAGCCCAAGCTATATGTGGAGATGAGCCCGACTATCTCTAGCCGGTATCTCTCAACCTCACGCACAAGCTCCGGCTCCTTCCCCCACAGCGAGGTGACATTCCGTGTCCCTACTGCGAGGGTTTTGGTCCAGGGATGGGGTCGTCTGCTACCCAGTCCACATGGCACCAGCCTCTCATGGACCTTCCTGCAGGTGTTGAGCCTACGGTAAAGCCCACGTCGCCGTTTCGGGCTGAGCTCGGCCGGGTCCCATGGGACCCGGCCACCAAGCGCTCGCCTGCGAGCCCCAACCCCAGGCCTGGCTCCAGGGAGGGGCCCCGGTGACGCCGATCCGGGCGACGTAGCGGTCCTTGGTCTCTTCCTCCTCATGATTGGCTTTGTGAACTGCTCTTAGACTGGCCCGTCACCCAGGACCTGTTTGCCATGAGATATCCTACCAGGGGCGTAATGCCCCCGACAACATAGTTCCTAGGATCACTCGGGCAACACAAACCCCTCCACCACAGTAAGGTGGCGGTTCAAGGAGGGGCGCTTTTTGGTTTTGTTGAAGTTAAATAAATCACCTTTTTGGAACTCCTGCCTCCTGCTCTCCTACATCTGGGTCCTACTCCAACCGCATTCCTAACAGAACGGACCAGCCATCATGGAGAGAGATTTTTGATTTGTGGGAATTCTTTCACCAGGAGGTAAAACGGACAGGGACCTGTTGGCAGGAGCTGGATTCACCCTTCTGGGGAATACGACTGGCTCGAGGCGGACCCAGTTGCTTTCAGCCTCACCCTGGATTCACACTGAAAGCGTCAAAAATCTCCTGACACCAGCATCGCGCTGCTTGGTAGATTCACACTGAAAGCTGCATGCACTGTCGACGCCTGCAGTGGGCGGGGCTTCAAGCTGCGCTGCAGAACTGGAGGGAACAGTGTATATAGTCTACACATATCTCTTGAGCTGCACATCTTCAGTTTCTTATTTCACCATGGATCACACTTTGGGAAGCCTTCTTTATATTATAGCGTTACTTCCGCATAGATAAGAGTGAGTTTGATGCTCTCTTTAACAAGTTTAGTCCGCGGATCAACACCAACCATCGGCGAGCCGTTGGTCCCGGTGAAGCTGCAGTCTGTCTGCGGCGAGCAGCACTGACACAACGGGTCGGAGAGGATTTGGTCATAATGTTTAAACTGTGTTTTGTGATTAATAAGCACGGTTTTTAATTATTTTGCGTTGGATCGATGTAGCAAATAAAATCATTTGGACCATCCAGCTCCTCAACCATCAGTTACGTGTTTCACATGAGGTGTACGTTTGTGTGTACTGTACATGAAAGTACAATCTGCATTGAGACTTCTTGCTTCGGGAATCCCGGTCTGTGATTGGACGCTGCCTCAGCGTCGCCGCTGCTCATTTGCATAAAGTTGAGATTTTTCAACTTCCAATTGACACGCTGCTCCCGCTGCCTCCGCTGCCTCTCGACGCGCACTTTCATAGAAAATGAATGGCAGATAGACGCCTATAATGCCCGTCACGCTTTCAGTGTGAATCTAGGGTCAGGGTAAACGACTACGGTGGCGGCAGCAGTCCCAGCCTCTCCCTGTTCCTGAGGTGGTCCCAGACTCACCCCTCCCTGTTCCAGTGGTGGTCCCGGACGCACCTCCCCATGTTTCGGTGGTGTTCCCAGACGCACTTCAGACAAGGACCCTGTGTCTCCCTCAGCCGGCACTCGGATCCTGTCTGCCCCCAAGGCGGCCGCCCAGGATTCTGATTGCCCCCAAGGCGGTCCCCCGGACTCTGAATGCCCCCTCTCGAGAACAGCCTTTTGATCCGTCTGCCTGGTCCCGAGAACAGCCTTTTGACCCGTCTGCCCGGTCCCGAGAGTGTCCCTCTGAACCTTCTGACCAGTATCGAGAACAGCCTTTTGACCCTTTGACCTGCCTGCGGTCCCCCCCCCCCCCCTGGTCATCCTGCTGCTGCTTCCACCTGCCTGCGGTCCCCCCCATCCTCTGATCATCCCGCTGCTGCTTCCACATGCCTACTGTGTGCTGCTGACGTCCCCGACCCTCCCCAGTCTGGCCTTCGGCAGGAGGGTCCCCCCTTATGAGCCTGGTTGTGCTCAAGGTTTCTTCCCTCCTAAACGGGAGTTTTTCCTTGCCACTGTTTGGCTTAAGGCTTTTCTCCCACTAGGGGAGTTTTTACCTGCCATTGTTTATGTAATAATTGCTCGGGGGTCATGTTCTGGGTCTCTGGAAAGCATCTAGAGACAACATTTGTTGTATTAGACGCTATACAAATAAAATTGAATTGAATTGAATTGAATTGACCCGTCTGCCCAGTCCCGAGAACGGCCCTCTGACTTGTCTGGCCGGTGTGCCCAGTCCCGAGTTCCGCTCCGAGGTCGCCCCCCCTGACATTTCTCGCCGGTCTGCCCGGCCTAGTGCCCAGGCCCCCTGAGCTCTGACTGTGTGTGGGCATACGATATTAGTATTTTAGCTCAATAGCTTCCCGGTAATTTGGTCAATTGGCTCAAAATCAGTGTTGGATCATAGTACTACTCTGGCTGCATGAGATACGCGTTTTGATTTTAAATTTCAAATCTTTTCATATTTTTTTATTAATTTTTATATTGAAATAATATCATTTTAGCTCAATAGCTTCCAGGTAATTTGGTCAATTAGCTCAAAATCAGTGTTGGATGGGAGTACTACTCGGGTTGCATGAGATACGGCCCCTGGTTTCATATTTCAAATCTGTTCATCATTTTTATTAATATTCATATGTATTGAGGGGTATTTCATATACAATATTAGCATTTTAGCTCAATAGCTTCCAGGTAATTTGGTTAATTGACTCAAAATCAGTGTTGGATCATAGTACTACTCGGGTTGCATGAGATACGCCTCTTGATTTTTAATTTCAAATCTTTTCATAATTTTTATTAATTTTTATATGGAAATATTAGCATTTTAGCTCAATAGCTTCCAGGTAATTTGGTCAATTGACTCAAAATTAGTGTTGGATCATAGTACTACTCGGGTTGCATGAGATACGCCTCTTGATTTTTAATTTCAAATCTTTTCATAATTTTTATTAATTTTTATATGGAAATATTAGCATTTTAGCTCAATAGCTTCCAGGTCATGTGATCAATTGACTCAAAATCAGTGTTGGATCATAGTACTACTCGGGTTGCATGAGATACGCCTCTTGATTTTTAATTTCAAATCTCTTCATAATTTATATTAATATTCATATGTATAGAGGCATATTTAATATACAATATTAGCCTTTTAGCTCAATAGCTTCCAGGTAATTTGGTTAATTGACTCAAAATCAGTGTTGGATCATAGTACTACTCGGGTTACATGAGATACGCCTCTTGATTTTTAATTTAAAATCTTTTCATATTTTTTATAAATTTTTATATGGAAATATTAGCATTTTAGATCAATAGCTTCCAGGTAATTTGGTCAATTGGCTCAAAATCAGTGTTGGATCATAGTACCACTCGGGTTGCATGAGATACGCCCCCTGGTTTCATATTTCAAATCTGTTCATAATTTTTATTAATATTCATATGTATTGAGGGGTATTTCATATACAATATTATCATTTTAGCTCAATAGCTTCCAGGTCATGTGATTAATTGACTCAAAATCAGTGTTGGATCATAGTACTACTCGGGTTGCATGAGATACGCCTCTTGATTTTTAATTTCAAATCTTTTCATAATTTTTATTAATTTTTTTATGGAAATAATATCATTTTAGCTCAATAGCTTCCAGGTCATGTGATTAATTGACTCAAAATCAGTGTTGGATCATAGTACTACTCGGGTTGCATGAGATACGCCTCCTGATCTTTAATTTCAAATCTCTTCATAATTTATATTAATATTCATATGTATAGAGGCATATTTCATATACAATATTAGCCTTTTAGCTCAATAGCTTCCAGGTAATTTGATCAATTGACTCAAAATCAGTGTTGGATCATAGTACTACTCGGGTTGCATGAGATACGCCCCCTGGTTTCATATTTCAAATCGTTTCATAATTTTTATTAATATTCATATGTATTGAGGGGTATTTCATATACAGTATTATCATTTTAGCTCAATAGCTTCCAGGTCATGTGATTAATTGACTCAAAATCAGTGTTGGATCATAGTACTACTCGGGTTGCATGAGATACGCCTCTTGATTTTTAATTTCAAATCTTTTCATAATTTTTATTAATTTTTATATGGAAATATTAGCATTTTAGCTCAATAGCTTCCAGGTCATGTGATCAATTGACTCAAAATCAGTGTTGGATCATAGTACTACTCGGGTTGCATGAGATACGCCTCTTGATTTTTAATTTCAAATCTCTTCATAATTTATATTAATATTCATATGTATAGAGGCATATTTCATATACAATATTAGCCTTTTAGCTCAATAGCTTCCAGGTAATTTGGTCAATTGACTCAAAATCAGTGTTGGATCATAGTACTACTCGGGTTGCATGAGATACGCCTCTTGATTTTTAATTTCAAATCTTTTCATAATTTTTATATGGAAATAATATCATTTTAGCTCAATAGCTTCCAGGTAATTTGGTTAATTGACTCAAAATCAGTGTTGGATCATAGTACTACTCGGGTTACATGAGATACGCCTCTTGATTTTTAATTTAAAATCTTTTCATATTTTTTATAAATTTTTATATGGAAATATTAGCATTTTAGATCAATAGCTTCCAGGTAATTTGGTCAATTGGCTCAAAATCAGTGTTGTATCATAGTACCACTCGGGTTGCATGAGATACGCCCCCTGGTTTCATATTTCAAATCTGTTCATAATTTTTATTAATATTCATATGTATTGAGGGGTATTTCATATACAATATTATCATTTTAGCTCAATAGCTTCCAGGTCATGTGATTAATTGACTCAAAATCAGTGTTGGATCATAGTACTACTCGGGTTGCATGAGATACGCCTCTTGATTTTTAATTTCAAATCTTTTCATAATTTTTATTAATTTTTTTATGGAAATAATATCATTTTAGCTCAATAGCTTCCAGGTCATGTGATTAATTGACTCAAAATCAGTGTTGGATCATAGTACTACTCGGGTTGCATGAGATACGCCTCCTGATCTTTAATTTCAAATCTCTTCATAATTTATATTAATATTCATATGTATAGAGGCATATTTCATATACAATATTAGCCTTTTAGCTCAATAGCTTCCAGGTAATTTGATCAATTGACTCAAAATCAGTGTTGGATCATAGTACTACTCGGGTTGCATGAGATACGCCCCCTGGTTTCATATTTCAAATCGTTTCATAATTTTTATTAATATTCATATGTATTGAGGGGTATTTCATATACAATATTATCATTTTAGCTCAATAGCTTCCAGGTCATGTGATTAATTGACTCAAAATCAGTGTTGGATCATAGTACTACTCGGGTTGCATGAGATACGCCTCTTGATTTTTAATTTCAAATCTTTTCATAATTTTTATTAATTTTTATATGGAAATATTAGCATTTTAGCTCAATAGCTTCCAGGTCATGTGATCAATTGACTCAAAATCAGTGTTGGATCATAGTACTACTCGGGTTGCATGAGATACGCCTCTTGATTTTTAATTTCAAATCTCTTCATAATTTATATTAATATTCATATGTATAGAGGCATATTTCATATACAATATTAGCCTTTTAGCTCAATAGCTTCCAGGTAATTTGGTCAATTGACTCAAAATCAGTGTTGGATCATAGTACTACTCGGGTTGCATGAGATACGCCTCTTGATTTTTAATTTCAAATCTTTTCATAATTTTTATATGGAAATAATATCATTTTAGCTCAATAGCTTCCAGGTAATTTGGTCAATTGACTCAAAATTAGTGTTGGATCATAGTACTACTCGGGTTGCATGAGATACGCCTCTTGATTTTTAATTTCAAATCTTTTCATAATTTCTATTAATTTTTATATGGAAATAATATCATTTTAGCTCAATAGCTTCCAGGTCATGTGATTAATTGACTCAAAATCAGTGTTGGATCATAGTACTACTCGGGTTGCATGAGATACGCCTCCTGATCTTTAATTTCAAATCTCTTCATAATTTATATTAATATTCATATGTATAGAGGCATATTTCATATACAATATTAGCCTTTTAGCTCAATAGCTTCCAGGTAATTTGATCAATTGACTCAAAATCAGTGTTGGATCATAGTACTACTCGGGTTACATGAGATACGCCTCTTGATTTTTAATTTCAAATCTTTTCATAATTTTTATTAATTTTTATATGGAAATATTAGCATTTTAGCTCAATAGCTTCCAGGTAATTTGGTCAATTGACTCAAAATTAGTGTTGGATCATAGTACTACTCGGGTTGCATGAGATACGCCTCTTGATTTTTAATTTCAAATCTTTTCATAATTTCTATTAATTTTTATATGGAAATAATATCATTTTAGCTCAATAGCTTCCAGGTCATGTGATCAATTGACTCAAATCAGTGTTGGATCATAGTACTACTCTGGCTGCATAAGATACGCCTCTTTTTTTTTATTTCAAATATGTTCATAATTTTTGTATACATTATGATATTTAATAAATTTAGCTTGTTAGATCCTAATCAACTCTAAACACAGTATCTATGCTTATATCTCACATCTCATTTTGAAAACATGAAGTCAGGACAGCTTCAGCCCTTTTCTGCGTGCCTGTGTTTACTGTAAAGTCTGTAATACGTGCGCATTTGAAATGTTCGCTCAGAGTCGCTCAGAGCCGCCCTGGACCCATGAGAGGTTTACCCAGAGCGCAGAGCCGCCCTGGGCAGGTTTACCCAGAAAGAATGTCTGTCGAATATCCAACGAATATCCAACGTAAAACTAACTTCACCGCGGTCAGGAAGTGGCACAGCCGCAAGCAGCCTGGTTGGCAGCTAGCTAAGTCTGTGTGCAGGACATCATGCTGCCCAAAAAACATAAATCGGGCTATCAGAAAAAGAAAGAGAGGAAACAAAAAGAAAGACGGCAGAACGAGGGAAGGCAGCTGCTGACTGCTTTCTTTCCCAAAGGTGAACCAAGTTAGCTTGTCATGCAAAGTCCAATTAAAGGAGCTTGAGGCCGGATTGTGGCAGGATTTATGAAAAAAATCTGTATACATTTTAAGTTTTCTAGTAATAATGTCAGATGAAGCGTTCCAAACCCAAAAGAATGAGCCCTCTAGTATATCTGTCCGTTGCCTTGAACAGGCTGTGTGCTGCAAAATGTGCTGCAATTCGGTCCCGAATTTCCCGCGTTGGGCTGCGGATGTGACGTCACATGACGCTGCATGCGCGTTCTCCCCGTTCTCCCGTGCCGGCTTCACTGTTGGCTGCAGTACCCCCGATGGCCATCGTGTTGAAGGGTGGCGCTAGAGAGTCTCATTTCTTAAAAGGAGCCTCAAGCTCCTTTAAAGTTAACATAGTCCACTCCAGACAGCTGCTGCTTATATTTGTATGCCCACGTGGAGATCTGGGCGCACTGTCTGACCTGTTGCCGGTCGCTGTTGGGCGGACTAAACCATTTTGCTTCTCCAAGAGGGGGGCCCCAGAATGTCTAATATGTTGGGAGAACTGTGACATTAAAGGTGACCTATTATGAAAAACACGTTTTTTCTTGTTTTAACATATATAAAGTGGTCTCCCCTCACCCTGCCAGCACAGGGGAGACAAAATACCATGAATTTCTGCAAGCTCTCTGACCCCCGCCGGACTGAGTCCCCAGTGTCACGTGGCCTTTTTTTGAGCCATTCTGAATTTGCGCCTAGGGTGACGTCACCATAGGCGCTCATTTCCATAGGTTCAGCCTCCGCTGCTGAAACCACGCCCACAACCAGCTCTCTGGCTCTGGCTGGAGCGGTCCATCCTTCAGCCAGTCGGACGCGGCGCCGCAGCGCTGCGGATCCAGGTTAAATCATGCAGGTTCCCGGGTGATTTGGGAGCTGGGTCCTCGGGGGTCTGTCCCAGGCTGGACCAGCTTCACCCTTCGAGATTTTCAGGCAAATCTGTCGGTTTGATCCCCGGTAACGGGCGATGCGCCGCGGATGCGCTCCGGAGCGGATCTGTGCGCCCGCCGTGGAGTTGCGGCGCCCGTCGCGCAGCATCCGCCGGGCAGATCCGGCTGAAATTCCGCTGGTCGGTCCCCGGGAGTCCCTGCTACCAGTCCAGGCCGGTTCCTGCGGTCCCGGCCGGTGGGAACCGGTCATATTTCCCGGTTAAAGCCGCGGTGATGCGCGCTGATCCAGCAGCGCTGCTCCCGGGCGCCTGGCTTGGCTCCGCGGCCAGCGTTCAGACTCCGCCGGGCAGATCCGGCTTAAATAGTGCATAAATGTTATTTATATACAACTCATATTTTATTTTTTTAACAATAAAGTTGCCATTTGTGAAAATTCAGTGTTGTATTTATTTACAGGCTCGGGCTGCTCTGGCGGAGCAGGTTTATGCTCCTCCCCTGCTACACGTCATTCAGGGAGCCAATCAGCACAGAGCCTCATTATCATACCCCCCCCTTCCCTAAAAATGAGGCGCAGAAAAAGAGGTTAGAAGCGGTAAAACTAGTGACAGGACCCACAGGCTGGATTTATGATTTATGTAGAAAAAACAAGCTTTAGATTGTTTTTAAGACATTCAAGGCCTGTTTAAAATATACATTAAATGCCATAATAGGTCTCCTTTAAGTTAATTCTCTCATTTGATGTTATCAATATATTTGAAATAAATTATGACACCAATTAATTGGAGGGCCCACTTCATTCGAAATAAAAACATCACAATAAAAAAAAAAAAATCAGGATTTTCATGGGCCCCTCTCTCTACTCGGGCCCTGGGTAGTCAGGTCCACTTTTCCCCCCACTACCACGCCCATGCCGGTACGTAACATTTTGATCTGACTAGGAATTTTGTAAATTGAAATTTTAAATAAAGTTTGTAAAAAAAAGTCGGGTTTCTGCTAAGTGCTGTCCCATTCCTATGGCCCAATCCCAATCTCCACCCTCGCAGACTCGTAGACTTACGTGCGCGCTCCCGCACCTTGCTTAAGGGCTTAGGGCTGTCCCATTCCTCAAGTGGTCAAGTGCGCGAGGGCTCCCGGCAGCCATTTTGAGCCCTTACTGCCCCCTTCCCGCAAGTCAGCATCCCAGCACACTCTGGGAAAGGGAATTACCCACAGTTCATTGCGTTGTGACATGAAGGAGGTTACCAGGGAGAATGTAAACAAAACAGGGGGCGGAGGAAAAGGAACCATGTGCGACTGCGAGAAGAAAGTTCACCTGTAAATAGAGAGAGTCGCCGAAGTTGCATTCTGGGACGCGGCGGCCATGCTGGACGAACGAGAATGTAAACAAACCACCGCAGTACCAGTGTAGTAGCAGAGTGGTAGCAGTGTTGTTGCACGGAGAGCAAAAAAAAATTTTTTAAATCTCAGAAAAGAAGTGGTATTTACCGGGATACCTTAATCAAGGAAGCCAGGGACCGGTATTTTGAAAAAATTGTTTTAATTAACAGTTTGGATCCGTACGAAATCCCTGCTCCGACGAGGATTTACTGCCAACGTTCTGCACGACCGACGTCTTCGTCTACCTTGTTTGCGGTGTGAGCGGCTACACTTCAGAGCAGTTCCGTTGCAATAAGTCGTTGGAGTCTCATGTGCAGTTCACTAATGGATGGTGCAGGAGCTTGAGATCATAAAGCCAGTCAAAGGTAAGCTGCGCTTCATTCTAGCAACTGTTAGTGCTTTGTTTGTAGCAGCATGCACACGTGTGCTCGTAACTAGGTGTTACAAAAGTGTAGTTAAGCTATATAAACTAATATTCAGACGTTATACTTTACTGTCATATACATAAATGTCATTTATAGGTCATGTATATACACAGTCCTGCTAGTGAGTGGCCACTACAATGTTTGGTTTCCTGCATAGAATGATACACAATGAAGTGCTGTCCTTCTCTGTCGTGACATTTTCAAGACTACCATATGTATATATATATATATATATATATATATACATATACATATATATATATATATATATATATATATATATATATATATATATATATATACACAGATACATATATATATATATATATATATATATATATATATATATATATATATAAACAGTAAAGTGTTACTTTAGTATTACTGCTGCTTTCTACAGGTTTATGACAAATGAACTAATGTATGTTCATTTATGTCTCCTCTTAGGAGAGCTGATTGAGAGGATTGCTCTGGACCGAGCCATCGATGACAACACTCCCAGGCCTGGCCTACGGACGCCAGCCAGCAGACACAAGCCCCAAGCCACACTGGACAATTTGTCATTCTTGCAATATGTTGTTTTCAATATTTTTAGATGTACAGTATGTTTACAACTGATACCTGTAGTCACAGTTTATTCAAAGACAATAAGAAATACTGTATATTATATAAATATATATATAGTATTGATACATGGATATATACTATTATTATTGAAATAATTGCACTACCTCCATTGTTTACTTGTATCTATTCTTGCAATATGTTGTTGTTTTCAATATGTTATTGTATAGATACCTATTTAATTTTGGTATTGAAAGCATTTATATGTAACATGTATATTTATTATTGCAATATAAGAAATTGCACTACCTCCATTTTTTTAAATTGTAACCATTTTTTTAAGCATTCAAATTGCACTAGGTTCTGTGTTCTCAGGTTGCAATACTTTCAAATAAACACTTCTTGTTTTTGCACATCAAACTGTTATTTCTCCTTGTTTAACAGACATATGCATTTAAGTATGTTTATTGTGAAGATTGCGGGTATGGATGCGACAGACACTTATGGCTGTATTTCAGACACATTTATTTCAGTGTGGGTTTTAGCATCACTCATTTTTGCAACACAGGCTAGAACACCCATGACAACTTCGAGGTGTGGAAGTCCAGTTTAGTACTTCACTTTGTTGATGTCATCCTTCAGGAAATGTTCACCCATTTTCCTCTGACCGAGCTCCCGTTTCAGGGCCCTGTTCTCTTCCAGCAGCCGCTTGATTTCATCCTGCCGACGATGACAGAAGTCACATTCTGTCAGCGGTCTCTGGTCAGCTCCATCGTCTACTGGTGCTGGTGTCTCCACTGTGGATCAGATAAGATATAGTTTATTCTGAAGGAAATCATTAGAGCTAAATGTGCCACATACAGCTGCAACAAAAACAAGATATGGTCTTGTATCTGCTGGCTCTGTAAGGCTTACCTGCTGGAAGAAGGTCATCCATAACTGTGTCATCCATCGCAGGTGTACTGTCAGTCCTCCACCGTTTTCTCCTTCCCTTCTCTCATAGCGTGCAGTCGATGTGACATTTATCTTAGTGTGGCCCAGGTTGAGAGATGGGGCTCAGTCTGGGTGGGAGCTGTACATTTCATTTGCTGGTTTTCCTGGTAACACAATCAAAATTATCATCCCAAAACATAAGTCTTGAAAAAATATAGAACCTTAATGTTATGTTATGATAGGAACACTTATTTGAATGGATGTGCATAACATAGATGTGGCACTCATAGTCATGACAGGGCACCTGTAATGACTTTATGATTTCTTACATGTCATGATTATGAGTGTCACGTCTATGTAATGCATAGTGTTAGCCTTATGACTGCCTTTACGTGTGTTTGTGTGCGCGCTTGTATGTGTGTGTGTGGTGTTGCAGTTGAAGGAGAGACAATGTATAAAAAGATAATCATACAGCATCTTTAACTTACCAGAATGAAAATGCAGGGAGCAGACTCTCATCGACATCGGGATAATGTGGAAGGTTATATTTGGTCGTCTTACAGCCAAGCGAGCCGACGACTGTTTGTTATCTCAGATGTTTGGAGGTTCTGCCTCCGAGCAGGAACCGGTGAAAAGTTAAACCATTAGCGATTTTTTCCCCACGTCTATTATGTGGAGTACGCGGTGCGTAGTGGTCTGAAGAGCTGCTAATGGTTCGTCCAGCATGGCGGCTGCCAGGTGATGACGTAGATTGCGACTCTCTCTAAATACATAAATAAATACTGGTGATTTAAATTCAGAAACTGTTGTCCCGTGATGATTTTTCAACGGCCCTATTATTTCCTTTACAAACAAGGAGCGACCAAAAAACATATTATTTAACTATTGTTCTTTGGTTTAAATATATATATATATATATATATATATATATATATATATATATATATATATATATATATATATATATATATATATATATATATATATATATATATATATATATATATATATATAAATATATATCTCTTTTCTTTTTTTTTTAGCATGTTCGAAATAAAGTTCCGATTCATTCAATCGGAGGGAAGAAAACCAAAAAAAAAAGGACAAATGAAGTTTTGGACTTTCTTCAAGACTAAAGACCAAAAGAGAGGCTGAGGGAGCTGGATGAAAAGGAGGAGGAGAGGGAAAGGAAGAGGGATGACCAGTTATCTAAGTTAATTGACATTTGTGGGAATGGAGGTCAAAATGTAGTTTTCTTCATCATTTTTTCATTCATAATTTGAGGTTCAATTTCATTTGTTTTCATTTTATATTAGACCAGTGTTTTTCAATCCTGGTCCTCGTGGGCCCCAGTCCTGCATGTTTTAGATGCTACCCTGCTTCAGCACACCGTGATAAAAGTACTTGTGTCATCAACAGAGCTGTGCAGGCCTTGGTGACAAGCTAATGAGGACCTTTAATTAGAATCAGGTGTGTTGGTGCAGGGAAACATCTAAAACATGCAGGACAGGGGCCCACGAGGACCAGGATTGAGAAGCACTGGATTAGACAAATCCTCAATTGACCTGCTGGTGTTGAATAAACAAGACTTGCTTTTCTTTAATCTGAGTACAGTGTTTGAATTAAGATTCCCTATGTTAACAGAAATGCATACATGTAAATACTAGCAAGATAGTTTTAGATCCAACACAAACAAGTCAGGCAGTAATTTGGTTATTCATTTATTTATAACCACAAAATTTAAACAATTTCAGCAAGTTGAACAAAAACGTTGCAGTAAATAGTAATAATATAACTGAAATATTTAGCTCAGGTTACCATCAATTTATACGCTCTCTTACAAAAATGAAATGACATCATGCTGAAAAATGGAAAGTAATATTATAACACAGCTGGAATATTTAACTCAGTTTACACGCGCTTACAAAAAAGAAATTACTCGGCGATTGATCCTGGCATACTGGATGTGCTGGTATGGGTAGATTGAAAGAAAAACAATGTTAACAAGGAAATACATATTGTACTGTGCGCATGTTTAAATTGTGTTCTTTGTTGAATTTTATGCTCCTTTATATAGGCTACCACTTTGTTTTCAAACATCCGGATGATCATTCCCAAACTTATAATACCGGTAGGCAGTGTTGGGGAAGTTACTTTTAAAAAGTAACTAGTTATAGTTATAGTTAGTGCTGAGAAAATGTAATTAGTTACTTTACTAGTTGCTCAATTATATATATTTTTTTTTTTTATATTTTTTTTATCCCTGATTTTTTACCCATTTCATCACCCAGTGCTCATACCTAGACAGTCCTTGGCATTGTTCCCCTCTGCCAACCCAAGGAGGGCCCTACACTGAGCTCAGGTCTCCTTCTTATCCTGAGGAGTGATGGACCGCTTCTTTTCACCAGACAGGGTGAGGATTCTCCGGCCGAACGTAGCGCGTGGAAGGATCACGTTATTCCGGCTGAGGGAGCTGGATGAAAAGGAGGAGGAGAGGGAAAGGAAGAGGGATGACCAGTTATCTAAGTTAATTGACATTTGTGGGAATGGAGGTCAAAATGTAGTTTTCTTCATCATTTTTTCATTCATAATTTGAGGTTCAATTTCATTTGTTTTCATTTTATATTAGACCAGTGTTTTTCAATCCTGGTCCTCGTGGGCCCCAGTCCTGCATGTTTTAGATGCTACCCTGCTTCAGCACACCGTGATAAAAGTACTTGTGTCATCAACAGAGCTGTGCAGGCCTTGGTGACAAGCTAATGAGGACCTTTAATTAGAATCAGGTGTGTTGGTGCAGGGAAACATCTAAAACATGCAGGACAGGGGCCCACGAGGACCAGGATTGAGAAGCACTGGATTAGACAAATCCTCAGTTGACCTGCTGGTGTTGAATAAACAAGACTTGCTTTTCTTTGATCTGAGTACAGTGTTTGAATTAAGATTCCCTATGTTAACAGAAATGCATACATGTAAATACTAGCAAGATAGTTTTAGATCCAACACAAACAAGTCAGGCAGTAATTTGGTTATTCATTTATTTATGACCACAACATTTAAACAATTTCAGCAAGTTGAACAAAAACGTTGCAGTAAATAGTAATAATATAACTGAAATATTTAGCTCAGGTTACCATCAATTTATACGCTCTCTTACAAAAATGAAATGACATCATGCTGAAAAATGGAAAGTAATATTATAACACAGCTGGAATATTTAACTCAGTTTACACGCGCTTACAAAAAAGAAATTACTCGGCGATTGATCCTGGCATACTGGATGTGCTGGTATGGGTAGATTGAAAGAAAAACAATGTTAACAAGGAAATACATATTGTACTGTGCGCATGTTTAAATTGTGTTCTTTGTTGAATTTTATGCTCCTTTATATAGGCTACCACTTTGTTTTCAAACATCCGGATGATCATTCCCAAACTTATAATACCGGTAGGCAGTGTTGGGGAAGTTACTTTTAAAAAGTAACTAGTTATAGTTATAGTTAGTGCTGAGAAAATGTAATTAGTTACTTTACTAGTTGCTCAATTATATATATTTTTTTTTTTTATATTTTTTTTATCCCTGATTTTTTACCCATTTCATCACCCAGTGCTCATACCTAGACAGTCCTTGGCATTGTTCCCCTCTGCCAACCCAAGGAGGGCCCTACACTGAGCTCAGGTCTCCTTCTTATCCTGAGGAGTGATGGACCGCTTCTTTTCACCAGACAGGGTGAGGATTCTCCGGCCGAACGTAGCGCGTGGAAGGATCACGTTATTCCGGCCGGATCCTCCCCACCCCATCATGGCGCCCCGGTTGGCCAGAGGGGGCATGTATAGCCCAGGACTGTTGCATGTTTTTGTGAGGGTAGCTCACATTAGCTACCCAGGGGAACACGGGGAGAACATGCAAACTCCACACAGAAAGATCCTTTTGCCAACCCCACCCAGGGTGTGGGCACTGAAGTCATGGGAGAACTAACACGCACTTCAGCGCCCACAGCGTCCCCGGCGGGAATCGAACCCAGGACCTTCTTGCTGTGAGACGGCCGCACTACCTGCTGCGCCACCGTGCCCCCTAGTTGCTCAATTATAAAAGTAACTAGTAACTAAGTTACTTTACTTTACTTTATATACAAATATTTTTTTTTATGTAGTGGAACAATAAAACACAAGAGATATGTTTAGAAATCTTGACAGGAATATTTATTGTAGCCTCAACTTGGCCTTCAAAACAAACAGTGTAGTTAGACAGTCACAGTAGTGCTGTGCAATATGAAATAAGATGTCTACACTAATTATTAGCAGCATAGTGTTAACTTAATTATACTTTTTATTTCCCTTTCTCAGTGTAACAAATATGTAAGCAGCAACTGCTCTCATTTGGGTATGTAACAAATAATTAACAACTCCACTATTTTAACAGTGTAACAATTATATGAAAAAATAAAATAAAATAAAAAATAAAATAAACTGTCAGATTGCAGCTCCTGTGCTGACCTGTTCTGACATCATAGTGACTCAGTCATGAATGATGACTCTACCCATTCACTCATTTCACCACAATGTTTTTACCGTCCTTTATCTCAATGAATTCAAAATAATGTTTATACTTCCATCCTGCAAAGCACCCGATGTCATTGTCACTGCTGTCTTCCATTGTAGCTACGCTTGGTGTCTGTTCGCCGCTCGCCGTCATCATGCACCGTTATTAGTTTGACTTCGTTTAGTGTTGTTTATGTGTGGCGGGCGGTGTGTGCGCTTGGGTGCATGCTGTGTGTGCAGCCGCTTCCTGAAAGGCAAAGACCCGCACAACTCTGTTTCTGATTGGCTTACCCACGGAAGTTACCCAGTGTGTTAACCAATCATCATCACTTTCTCTGTAAGATTCATGTTAGTCTGAGAGCTCACTTCCACGCTCTTTTGCTGCTGCTTGTTTTGGTAGGACTAGGAGGAGGAATCGGATTGTAAAGAAACTACCGAAAATAACGGAACTAACGCAACTAACGGACCAATTTAATTCATAATAACGATAACGCCACTACCAAATGGGAAAAGTAATGCGTTACGTTAGAATTTAGAGAGAAAACTAATTTCGTTACTAACGTAACGGGAAAATACTCGTTAGGTCCCAACACTGCCGGTAGGTAACATTTTGATCTGACTAGGAATTTTGTAAATTGAAATTTTAAATAAAGTTTATTGGAAAAAAAAAACAAAAAAACAGACGTTTTTATCTGACTTGTTTCCGGTTTCTGCTAAGTGTGTCCCATTCCTATTTATACCATTTGGAGCCCTCACACCCTCGCACACTTGATCACGTGACGCTGACGTCACTGAAAGTCTGTGAGGGCTCAGGGCTTGAGGGTTTAGGGTGGAGTTTGGGATTGGGCCTATGTCTACCATTTGGAGCCCTCACACACTTGATCACGTGACGCTGACGTCACTGAAAGTTC
The DNA here is from genome assembly GCF_033807715.1 of Cololabis saira. Lineage (NCBI taxonomy): Eukaryota > Metazoa > Chordata > Actinopteri > Beloniformes > Belonidae > Cololabis > Cololabis saira. Next base: position 41,972,915 of record NC_084587.1, read on the forward strand.
AGGGTTTGAGGGTTTAGGGTGGAGTTTGGGATTAGGGGTATAACACGCAAGACAGTGGCTTTCGAGGAGCACTCCTGGCGTAATGTGAGAAAACTAGTCCAGGAAGGCACAGTTCCCTGACTGGGAATCCGACCCAGGGCAAGTTTTCACATTCTAGTCACTTTTTGAACATCCCACCGTGAGCGTACGCACAATCTTTGTACACCGCACTCTTTGTGGCCGGTGTTCTTTCAACTTGTTGAAACCCTGTGGTGTATTATGAGAAATGTCTTCTAGAAAAGACCAGTTCCCTGACCGGGAATCGAACCCGGGCCGCGGCGGTGAGAGCGCCGAATCCTAACCACTAGACCATCAGGGAGATGACAGTAGGTACTGTCAATTAGAAATATCTGCCCTCTTAATTCAACTGTTTTACAGCAGAGAACTTTGGGGTGCTTATTGAGACTTATAACGCGTTAATCATTATTCAGCAGCCACTATGTAGCTGGGAGGGAATATGTGAGAAATCATAAAGATTGTGCACTTGGTGACAAGTTTTTGATATTTGGCATGGTGTTAGGTATGGACATAAGGTTTTCAAAAACCACCGCAAACAAATTGGGACGGCGCCCCTAGTGGCCGGTTTGCAGAAAATTCAAAATGGCTCCCGCCGAAAAGACCAAAGGTCATATCTCAGCTTCTCTTAGTCCTAGATTGTTGTATATTGTCACTTTCTCTACTTTTTGGTGCTAGGAATTCAATTTTGAGATACATTTCCTATTTCAAGGTCATGTTGAAGGTCAAATTTGATTTTCAAGGTCATTTTTTGCACAAAAAACTCAGTATCTCTAGAATTAAGTCTCATAAAAAAGATTATAGAGGGCTCTAGACCCATATTTTCAACCCCAAGGAATGCAATTTTCTGTTTATTGGACAGGTCACGATCACTGTAGTATCAATAACCTAATTGGGTGAGCATTATGGCCATCGTTCAAGCTTTGGGGAAAAAAAAACAAAAACTGTCCATGTAGGCTATCTGAAACAAAGTCACATAGAAAAATTAAAGGACCGTAGCCCCATTCACTCCCATGGAATTTAATGTGTTTATTGGACATATATTACAATCACTAGTTTTGTTGTTGCAAAATCATTAGCAAAAAACTGGCCAAATCTTTAACATAAGGCACAGGAACCGTTCACCATAACTGCTGAGTCACCGGGCAGCCCAGAACTTTTTCAACTCCTATGTCAGAGTTTCTTGGGACAAGAAGAACCACGTGTGAAGTAAGTGTACTGTGATTGTCCAGATGTGTAGCATATATACATTGACTTTCCCACATTCCTGATTGGAGTTTCCAGTCACCATGTTGATTATTGAGCTAGCTAGCTAGCTAGCGATAAAAAATGCATGAGATTACTAATAAGATTATTAATAATAAAGATTATTATTTAGAACTTCACATGATTCTGCTAAACAACCTTCATCAGAGCTTCATGTTTGCCGATTAAAGCAAGGTATATTTTTAAACTAATCTACTAGCTCAAGGGTCGGCAACCCACGGCTCTAGAGCCGCATGCGGCTCTTTAGTGCAGCCCTAGTGGCTCCCTGGAGATTTTTCTAAAATGTTTGACCTTTTTTTTTTCTTTTTTCTTCTTTCCTTTTTTTCTTCTTTTTTTTCTTTTTTCCTTTTTTTCTTCCTTTTTCTTATCCGTTTTAATCTCGACATTTCGACTTTTTTCTCAACATTTCAACTTTTTTCTCGACATTGAATTTTTTCTCAAGATTGCACTTCAACATTAATCTTGACATTTCAGCTTTTTTCTCGAAATTTTGACTTTTTTCTCGAAGTGCATAATAAAAAAAAAAAAATCTTCCCCCAGTTATAACTAATATAGATACATGCAGCATGTGTTGCCTTCATTCTAAGGCTTATACAACAAAATCCCTTCAAAGAAATGGGTACAGAGCTCATCACCTTGGATACTGGTGAGGTCATGGACCATGAGATCTCGAACTGCCTCAGGGAAACACCAAACATTGGTAAAACCATGTTCACAGAGTTTGTAAGGGACAGAATAGAAAAAGCAACCAAACCCTTATCTGATGTAATTCCAAAAGCCGCCCTGTTCACATTCACCAACCAGCCACCTGTGGATCTGAGGAAGGGTGCTAGCAAGCTGCGCTCTGTCAAAGCAAATACAGCTCTAATCACCAAGCTCTTCGTGTCCCTACAAGCCCGTCCTGATCTAGACATCGATGAATTCTTTGAGCACAAGAATCAGCGTGAGCCTCCATCCTTGTCGGATCAAGGCAAACTCCGGTCAGGAACCAAGTCAGATATTCTTGGATGCCTACAAGGAATGCCTGGTCCTGGCGCCTCTCCATCAGCCAAAGAGGCTTCTATAGTGGTGCTTGATATGGCAGCTGGAATACATATCATCAAGACCCAGCGTGCCAGAGTGTTTGGAGAGTACACTCAAATGCACTTGCTACCTTACTTGCGCAGCCTGATGACTGACAGGACAACAAGAGTGGATGCGATCTGGGACACATATATAGAGGCAAGTCTCAAATCCCAGACTCGTGTCAAGCGGGGTGGGACTGCAGGGTCTCGAACACGAGTGTTCGCTAAGATACCTCTACCAAAGGGAGCTCAATGGCAGAAGTTCCTCAAGGACAGTCAAAATAAAGACCAGCTGTTTCAGTACCTTAGTCAGGAACTTCAAGAGATCACCGCTGGCTCAGAGTACCACCTTCTCACAACAAAGGCTGACCTTGTCCTGAGCAACAAACCGACTGACCTAGAAACCTGGTCACCATGTCAACAAGAAGAAGCTGACACACGAATGATGCTGCATTTGCGTCATGCTGCTGAGCAGGGTCACACCAAGGCTTACCTAAAGACAGTAGATAGTGATGTAGTGGTGCTGGCCATCAACCTGTTCAAGGAGCTAGGCCTCTCAGAGCTGTGGATTGGCTTTGGGTCAGGAAAAGCATATACAGATATTCCAATCCACCACGTCTCAGAAATGCTGGGACCTCAAAAATGCCAAGCACTGCCCTTCTTCCACGCATTCACCGGGTGTGACGTTGTATCAGCAATGTTTGGAATTGGCAAGAAAACTGCATGGAATGCATGGACAGCTTTTCCTGAAGTCACCAACACCCTCATTGAAATCACCCAAGACCCAACCAGCCTCACACTTGAGTGCCTATGCGACATCTCGAAAGGTGGACTGTTCTAATGTATAGCAAGGACTGCAGTGTAGAGTCAGTCAATGAAGCCAGGAAGCTTCTGTTCACCCATAGCCTCAAGTCCCTGGATTCAATCCCCCCGACCCAGCACGCCTTATTCCAGCATGGCAAGCGTGCCCTGCACACTGCAGCTTTGGTCTGGAAGCAATCCTTCTCCAAAACTCCCAAGATTCCAGACCCAAGTGATTGGGGTTGGGAATGGAATGCCAGAACCAAAGTGTGGGTGCCATATTGGACAGATCTGGAAGATGTCAGCAAGGGATGTGCCCTTCTCCTCAACTGTGGCTGTGTGGTGTCTTGTAAGGGAAACTGTAAATGCTACCGAGCTGGACTCCGATGTACCACATTTTGCAAGTGTGAGGGAGGCTGCACTAATGATGATGAGTGAAGTAGCTATGATTTCATACTCTGGGCCCAATAAGAGAGGCGATAGAGGCAGCATTGTAGGTGTTAAGCGAGTTTAAATATGCACAGCGGATGTTTTTTGTGTGTGTTATCTTAATAAAATCCTATTTTCACTGTGGCTTTGTTCTGAAGTTGAGTTCATCTTAAGCCTGAAAGATGGCCATAATGCTCACCCACTTAGATTATTAATACTACAGTGATAGTGACCTGTCCAATAAACAGAAAATTGCATTCCTTGGGGTTGAAAATATGGGTCTAGAGCCCTCTATAATCTTTCTATGTGACTTAATTCTAGAGATATTGAGAGAGAGAGTTTTTTGTGCAAAAAATGACCTTGAAAATCAAATTTGACCTTCAACATGACCTTGAAATAGGAAATTTATCTCAGAATTGAATTCCTAGCACCAAAAAAGTAAAGAAAGTGACAATATACAACAATCTAGGACTAAGAGAAGCTGAGATATGACCTTTGGTCTTTTTGGCGGGAGCCATTTTGAATTTTCTGCAAACCGGCCACTAGGGGCGCCGTCCCAATTTGTTTGCGGTGGTTTTTGAAAACCTTATGTTCATACCTAACACCATGCCAAATATCAAAAACTTGTCACCAAGTGCACGATTTTCATGAATTCCCTCCCAGCTAATGTGAAGAAATCACAAGGCGGGCCTCGCTAAGGCATTCACCAACTTTATGCTTCAGTCCCAAGTAGTTCACGCTTGGTAAGTTTGCTTCAGGAGAACACACTTTGGAGGAAGAGAAGATGCAGGTTGTTGCTAACACTTTTTGAACATTAACGCAGTGTCTGAAGTAAACTATGTTTACTATGTTTGTCAAACCCGGGCCGTGGCCCAGGTTCGATTCCCGGTCGAACGGCACGGAAGGAAGCAGCCAGGGATCCCGCAGCGGCGGACCACAACCCAGGCAATCCCCGGCCACCCGGTCCGGGCCGGACACGTGGCCAGGAGGCCCTCACCCTCCAGGCCAACGACCCCCACCCGGCAGGGGGCCAGCCTGCCCGGAGAGACAGAGCGGCCCCGGCCGCCGACGCGGGCAGGCACACCCGCCCCCACGAAGTGGCCCTCCAAGACCAGAGGGGCGCCCCGCTGCAGAGGCAGCGGGGGGGACCGGAGACGGGCCCGGAGAGAGGGAACCCCCCAACAGGGCGACACCCGCGCAGGCCCGACAACGGAGGGCCCCAGACCCAGGCATCCCATTCATTCATCCATTCACCTATCCTATACCTATACTAATAATGAGATATACTATAATAATAAGATATACTATACCTAATAATAATACTAATAATACTAATAATACTAATAATAATAACCATCTTTGTATAATATAATATAGATAAATTATTAAGTTTTGTTGTCCTGCCAATGGAGGCTCAAATCCTCCATGGCAGGACACTTCCACACCGCATTCTCACCGACACAGACACACAATCACGCACCGTTTCCCCCTCCCCGGGGGGTTCCAGCACCGCCAGAAGGCACCCCAGGCTGCACGGCGAGCCCCGCCAGGCCCGGGTATCCCGACCCACCCATCCCAGGCCAGCGAGGGAACGCGGGTGATGTGGGACCCCCTCCCGCCCCTGGTGTTGAGTGCATGTGATTAATACCATAAAAACAGGGAGGGGGAGGACCAAGTATCGATTTGACACCGACCCCCCCCCTCCCGAACTACGTGTCATTGTCAAATGTATTTATTAAGTGTTGAATGTGCAGTGTCTACTTTGCTGTTAAAACCGTGAGACGGGGAGTGCCGGACCACGCGGGACAATGCCCCCCACGACCCGGACCCCCCGCCCTTCGCCTATGTGCGTATGAATCGTGTAGGGGGGGAAGGAGGGGGAGCAGAGGCCGAAGCCAGGAAGCAGGACCAGCAAAGCCGGCCCTGATAAGACACCCGCGTCCCCCCACCGGCCATCCAGTGGACGGGGGCCGGCCCTCTGAGCCGGGCCAGGGCCCCACCGTACCTCCACGGGCGCCCCCGGCGCTGCCAGAGCCCCCAGACGGAGGGGGAAACGGTCCAACATCCCCCCATTCATACTGACAACATAAGACATAGACACCTGGGAATGGTGCCACCCCACCGCCGCGCCCGCCCGTGCACCCCCCGGTCAGGGGAGGCCCGATCCCCTGGACTGAATCGTCCAGTTTAGACACTAACCTGTAGAGTTTTGATAACAACTTTAAAGTGCTTAGATTCAATAAATCTATTATCTTAGCGGGAAGTTGTAAGTCTAATTGGCTAATTTTGTTTGTTTTATTTATTATGGCCTTAAGTTGTTGATACTCTAAAAATGTATTCCTGCTAACTCCGTATTGAACAATAAGTGCATTGAAAGGTACAAACTGTCCTCCTACAATTACGTGCTGTAAATACCGTATTCCTTGATCTCTCCATTGAACGAAATGAACCATCTTTTTATCATTTTTCACAATGTCTGGGTTGTTCCATATGGGAGTACGGTCACATGGAAAAAGTGAAATTTTAGCTACTTTAAGAAATTCCCACCAAGCTGATAAAGTTGTGCTAATATTAATGATTTTGAAACATTGATGATGTTTGATACTTTGACTAATGAATGGTAACTCTGAGATTTCTAGTTCATTACAAAACACTTGCTCTGAGTCCAGCCATTGACTATCTAAAGGATGATCTTTTGACCATTTTACAATATACTGTAATTTATTGGCTATGAAGTAATACTGAAAATTAGGTAACTCTAAACCTCCATATTCTTTGGATTTTTGCAATTTCTTTAAACTAATACGTGGAGTTTTATTTTTCCACAGAAATTTTGATACATATGAGTCCAACGATTTAAACCAGGAAAGAGGGGGTTTGCATGGTATCATTGAGAAAAAATAATTTACTTTTGGTAAAACGGTCCGTGTATCTTTTGGTCATTGGATTTTTCCGTCATGAGTGGGAATCAAAAAACAAAAAACGATTGGTTTATTTGATTTTCCTTTTAAAACAAAAAACAAATATTGAATACACTGCATTTTTTCTTTTTCTGTGTTAATATGATTTAACAAAGATTCAAAATACGCTTTTATTTTCGTTTTCTATTTCATATAAGAAAAATGAAATCCCTAGTCAACAGGAAGGAAAAAACGAACCAAAAACAACCGTTTATTCATATTCGTGCACCGGAAGCTGGCATTTACAACCGAATGAACTTAGTTCTGGATATTTAACAGGCATTCCTGTGACAATTCTCTCCAGGGGAAGTTTGATTTTAATATTTTATTGGTCGGGTTTACGTGACTCGGAAATGGCTCTGTATGCTGCAGTTCGGGTAACCATGGCAACCATAGCGGCGCTGAAACAACAGATTAAGGATTATTTTTTAAAGATTGATTAAGGACTTGTTCCACAGCGGTTTGACGCACAATGACATTTCCTGCACGTTGCAGCAGATGTGTCTCCTGCAATGCTCAGAAATGAGCGTCAGAAGATTCTGTGCTCGGCATCATCTGAGGAGAAAAAGGCTACGCAGAGCTGGAGAGCGCTTTGATTCATCATGGCCGAATGACCGGCTATCTGTCTTCACTGGGGGTGCATGCTGGAGAAGGTCGGGTTGGAAGAATTAATTTAGTCCCACGCGTGAGGAATCCACGTGATTATCATTATATGTATAAATTGCACTGCAGCACAAACTTTACCTGACGCCTGAATTCATGGTATGGCTGATGGAGCTCTCTCAGGTTCTTCCAACCCGACCTTCTCCAGCAAGCACCCCCATGTGAAGACAGATAGCCGGTATTGCGGCTTTCCTGTACTTTTAAGAGCCGCTTGAGAGTTTATTGTTAGGTCCTGTATATTTGCATGACGCGCTGCTGACAGAGAAGTAGGCTACGCTGAGTCCGACAGAAGTTTTATGGCGTTTAATGACAAAACTCTGCCACAAACGGCCTTCCGACATGCTTAATGGGTTTTAAACGTGTACACTGCAAACGTGATCGGGGTGATCAGTGTTCAGTACAAAGCTGTCAACAAAAATTAGGCTACGGCTCCCAACTGTCCTAACTGCATGCGAGCGTCCGACTGTCGCGCCGCAATGCGTGGCATCGGACCCGCTCTGAACGCGTTATCGGCCCCACGTTCTACCACGTTCTTTTGATTGACAGCTGAGACTCGCCTTTTAGAAGGCTGATTTATGGTTCCGCGTTACACCAACGCAGACCTTACAGCGTAGGGTACGCGGCGCGGTCACCGAACGGTGCGCGTCGCCGCGTACCCTACGCTGTAGGCTACGCCGTCGATTTTACGCGGAACCATAAATCAGCCTTTATTCACCCGCCCGTGCGCTCCTGAAAGAAACTCCTAACATTAGCAGACTCCTAAAAGAGTAAAGGGACAAGTAAAAGATGGGTGATTACTTGTAATCTCCCTACGTTTGTACTTTCTAAACAGAAAACAAGCTTATTATTCGGTGGAATAAGTGGGGAAAAAACCGAACAATTAATAACGGCGTGTGATTACGCAATCAAACAGCGAACAGCTGGAGTGACCGGCGTGCGGTGCAAACATGTCAGCATGTCAGATCATTACTGGGATGTGGGGAAAAAGCAGAGGACACGATCAATCCGGCAGGATCCGGGACAAATTAAGCCCTAATAAGATTAAGATAAGATTCTTATTATATCTTATTATCTTATCAGAACCTTCCAGCCTGGCGATCTCCCTCCAGCAGCTGCCACTTTATTGAAGTTCTTGTATTGAAATGACTGTTTCCTACAGCGCTTTACACTTTTTTTTCAACTTTCAACCGGCTTTCAACGCGAGCGACGGGAAGAAAATAGAAGCAGGGCGTGCGACAAAAGTCCAGCTCAAAACGACGCCGCGTCGCTCGCAACCAGTATAGACAGTGCAATAAAAAATAAAGCAATGGAACTGTTTTTGACGCTGACTCTCGCTCGCGTCGCATGCAGTGTGTATATTTACAATATACTGTGGACATCTGAATAAAAACCTCATAAATAGATTGAATCAAAGCGCTCTCCAGCTCTGCGTAGCCTTTTTCTCCTCAGATGATGCCGAGCACAGAATCTTCTGACGCTCATTTCTGAGCATTGCAGGAGACACATCTGCTGCAACGTGCAGGAAATGTCATTGTGCGTCAAACCGCTGTGGAACAAGTCCTTAATCAATCTTTAAAAAATAATCCTTAATCTGTTGTTTCAGCGCCGCTATGGTTGCCATGGTTACCCGAACTGCAGCATACAGAGCCATTTCCGAGTCACGTAAACCCGACCAATAAAATATTAAAATCAAACTTCCCCTGGAGAGAATTGTCACAGGAATGCCTGTTAAATATCCAGAACTAAGTTCATTCGGTTGTAAATGCCAGCTTCCGGTGCACGAATATGAATAAACGGTTGTTTTTGGTTCGTTTTTTCCTTCCTGTTGACTAGGGATTTCATTTTTCTTATATGAAATAGAAAACGAAAATAAAAGCGTATTTTGAATCTTTGTTAAATCATATTAACACAGAAAAAGAAAAAATGCAGTGTATTCAATATTTGTTTTTTGTTTTAAAAGGAAAATCAAATAAACCAATCGTTTTTTGTTTTTTGATTCCCACTCATGACGGAAAAATCCAATGACCAAAAGATACACGGACCGTTTTACCAAAAGTAAATTATTTTTTCTCAATGATACCATGCAAACCCCCTCTTTCCTGGTTTAAATCGTTGGACTCATATGTATCAAAATTTCTGTGGAAAAATAAAACTCCACGTATTAGTTTAAAGAAATTGCAAAAATCCAAAGAATATGGAGGTTTAGAGTTACCTAATTTTCAGTATTACTTCATAGCCAATAAATTACAGTATATTGTAAAATGGTCAAAAGATCATCCTTTAGATAGTCAATGGCTGGACTCAGAGCAAGTGTTTTGTAATGAACTAGAAATCTCAGAGTTACCATTCATTAGTCAAAGTATCAAACATCATCAATGTTTCAAAATCATTAATATTAGTTTTTTGTTTTAAAAGGAAAATCAAATAAACCAATCGTTTTTTGTTTTTTGATTCCCACTCATGACGGAAAAATCCAATGACCAAAAGATACACGGACCTAAAACCATCATTTTAATGGTGGCTATTCTACCCATGAGCGAAATGGGGAGAGAGCTCCATCTGGAAAGATCATCTTCTATTTTCTTTATAAGCTGAACATGATTTAATTTTATTAACTCTGACAGCCTAGGGGAAATGTTTATGCCTAAATATCTAATGTTCCCTGATTGTAATTGAGTATTGGTTATATTCCTAAAATTGCAGTTAACACACAAAACAGTGGATTTAGACCAATTAATAGAATAATCAGACAGAGATGAAAATCCCTCTATAAGTGCAATTGTCTGTGATAGTGAAGATCGTGAGTTCTGGAGGAAGAGGAGTATGTCATCCGCATAAAGACTTATTTTGTGCTCTAATATTTTGCATTGTATACCTTTAATATTTTGATTGCAAATGGAGAAATTGAACGCTTCAACCGCAGCCTGAAGGACAGTCTGCAAACCGCTTCGCTGGAAGGGAAACCCTGGAAGGAGTTCACACGGGATTTCTTACACATATATCGTGCGACACCTCACTCCACGACTCAGTGCTCACCAGCTGAACTGTTGCATGGTCGACCTATGCGCACAAAACTTCATGTGGCTGGACGTCCACTTCCACACGGTGCCCCACTGTCATCACAGCAGGTTGCCACCAGAGTGGGAGAAAAACAGAATAAGAGCAAAGCATACACTGATCGGAAATGTGGTGCAACTGCTGTATCCTTTGCATGTGGGTCATATGTGCGGGTAAAAAAGCCTGGTATTCTTCCCAAAACACAGCGCAGGTTTTCCAAACCACTGAAAGTGGTGGGGAAAAAGGGACAGTACACCTACGTGCTGTCGGATGGACGGTGCTGGAATGCTTCTCACCTCGCACCTGCCTATCTTCAGGGGGAGAAGAGTGACAACCTGGACTGTGAAGCTACGCCAGCCATACCAGCTATACCAAATCCAATGCAACACATACCACATGCCAGACCAGTCAGGCTCAAAAGAGCGCCCGAGTGGACTAAAGATTTTGTTCTTAGATAAAAGGAAAATATCTTAGATAAAGGGATAAATGTACAAATACAGGAGTGAATTGTTAACTGTTGATTTTATTTGCAGGAGTTCAATTTATGAATACTGTGTTAATTTTTTTGCGTAAGATTCTCTTAAGAGTAAATATGCTACTGAGACGTCAACAAAGGGAAGTTAAGTTGAGTTAATTAAGTTTTCAAAGAAAAGAAAAACAATTTAAAAATGTAAGAGTAATTTTATTTTGTTTGTTCTAAGCACATATTTTATTGTATGGAGGAAACAGTAATGACATTTCCCTATCTGAAGAGTTTTAAGTACATGTCATAGTTTGGTACATGTTTGCTTACAGTTTTTTACGATTGTTTACACACTAAAATAAAAATTTCCACACAATTTGCGAAATTCTACTCCAAGGAGCAAAACATCTCCACAGATATGCACAACATTGCACACAATGTCTGCTTCACCCTTTTTGCAAAACATTACACACAGTGATTTGTAAAACTCTACACACATTTTCACACCTTAGACACAGATAAGGATTGTGAGGTTACTTTCTTGTCATTACAAAGCCCCGGATAGCCAATGACCACACTCATGAACAAATTGGATAATCACATCCACCAGGTGTAGAAGCACACATCTGCTTATTTGAAAACGCAGCACTCAGGTGTGCTATAAAAGGCAGCAGGTGAGTTGTCTTCAACAAAAATGGAAGGAGCTATAAGAAGAAGAAGAAGAAGAAGAAGAGTGAGAATGAGAGGGGGAGCTCAAAGAGGAGATGAAGGAGGTAGTGGAAGAGGCCCAGGTAGAGGAAGAAGAGAAGAAGGAGGTAGAGGAGGAGGCCCAGGTAGAGGAAGAGGAGAAGAAGGACTTGAAGAGTTGATAGAACCTGAACAAAGAAGACGAGGACCAAATTTGACTCAAGAAATCCGTGCAACACTTATTGACCATGTCATCAACATGGACTGACACTGATGGAAGCTGGACAAAGAGTTCAACCTAATCTCAGCAAAAATACTGTTGCGTCAGTAATTCGGACATTTCGTCGAGAAAACAGGTAAGCTAACCACACTGTACATTGAAACTGAATCTTGCTATACTTCCTGAATCCAATAGAAGAATTTTTTTCAGCATGGCGGTGGAAGGTGTACGACCTGCGGCCCTATGACCGTTTGCCCCTCATTCAGGCCATGGAGCAGGCCTGTGATGATATGGAAGCAGCTTCTGTGCAGGGGTGGATTCGTCACACGAGGCGATTCTTCCAACGGTGCCTTGCCAATGAAGACGTAGCCTGTGATGTGGATGAAATCTTATGGCCTCATCCAGCCAGACGGAGAGATGATGAATAGTTACAGTATTCTTTTTGCTTTTGCAGTAGTTTTTTTTTTCAGAGTCAAAGTGTATGTACTTCATGCAGTCATTTTTATTTGTTTACGGATTGTATTTGTTTCATTGATTTCATTGTTGGTAGATTACTTTAACTGATTATGGTAAGAAATACTGTAAGCATTGGAATAAATACTTGAAATATTCAGTCTGCAGCATCAGCGTTGTGCAGTGCTTGGTAAGTTTATAGTAGGCCTATTTGTGTACATTCTCCCTATATCTCAAACTAATCATGAAGAATGTTGTGGGTTTGTCACTATTTTTTTTGACATCTAAATTATCCCTTACATAACAATGTCTGGCAAATCTAGCACATGCTATTTCTTAAAATTAGTTTTTTTACAAATGTGTTTTTTATTTATCACAGCAGTGTGAAACTGGCTGCAATAATGTCTGATCATTGAGGACTGTGTTGGTTAAATGAAAACGAATAACATTTTCACAAATATGTGTATATGTTTTGACTGAAGTGTGTATGTTTTGACTGAAGTGTGTCATTTTGCAAACAATCTAGGACTTATACAAATTGAGTGTTGTGTTTGGACAATTGTGATTATATTTTGAAAAAAAGAACCCAGTTTTCAAAATAGCGTGTAAACAATTGAAAAAAACTGTATTAAGGGGGATATGTGATGTTCCAATGTCTCAGCCTGAACGCTAGGTGGCAGTATAAGCAGGATGACATGTACTGGCGGGAGCAGAAGAAGAAGACCTGCACACGGAGTTACCTCGTGATGTATACACTTGGGGCCTGATTTACTAAAGGTTTGCGTGCGTAAAAACCTGTGCAAACTTGACAGCACCCGCAAACCAAAATGCCAGCTGATCTACTAACAGCGTGCAAAGAGGATTGCGTCTCTCAAATGCGCAAAATTGCACACGCAATTCAGTTAGTACTTTTGCCCTGAATAATCAATATGGGGCGTACCCCCCAGAAAGCGCTAAATACTGGGAGGGGAAAATGCAAATAGGTTAATTTACCACGCGCAATGAGATTTACCAAGCACTGAAAGTAATTGCGCGTATTGTGATTGCGTCTGTATTTAATACGTTCGAAAGGAAGGTGCTAATCTGCTGCTGCTGTTATTGTGGCAAGGAGGCGACATCCAAAATCAAAGAATACGCAGAGAGAGAGTCTTTATTCTGCTGCATGCTATTTTAAAAATGGTTGCACAAGTTTTATTAAAGGCCACTTTTTCTTTAGTTCTTCGCCTTATATGTGCACCTGCTTTTAATGTGCCCCCCTCCACTCGCCCACAAGCAGGCCAAGCCTTTGTGCCAAACTCTGTATTTTATTGATTACTTATCTTATTGAACGTGAAATCATCCTTCGTAAATTACATTTAATTAAAACCCGTGCTTATTAATCACAAAACACAGGTTAAACATCATGACCAAATCCGCTCTGACCCGCTGTGTCAGTATCAGCGCAGACAGACTGCAGCTTCGCCTGAATTATGGTTCCGCGTTAAATCGACGGCGTAGCCGACGCGTAGGGTCGCGGTGCGGTGTGCGTCGCCGCGTACCTTACGCCGTCGGTTCTGCGTTGGTGTGACGCGGAACCATAAATCAGCCAATCAGGCAGCAAGGGGTTGGGGGAGCTGGGTTGATGTTGATCCGCGGATCAAACTTGTTAACGAGCATCAAACTCACTCTTATCTACGCGGAAATAACGCTAAAATATAAAGAAGGCGTCCCAAAGTGTGATCTATGGTGAAATAGGAAAATTATTTATTTATTTATTTATTTAAAGGACAATGTGCAGGTACATTAAAAAGATGGCTGCACCAGAGTTAGCCACAAGCTAATTTCCATCTGTAGTCCTTGACAAACATAAATACTACACATTAGGTGTTTTGCCCTCAGTTTAAGTTCATGCTTTAATTTCATGTAAGATGTGTAATATCCATTCTTTTGCTTTAATTTGTAGAAACCTGATGATGTGCTCTTATTTTGAATGCTAAGCTTTTATTTTGAAACAGTATCTGTGTGTAGCAATGCGTTATGGGATAAAGAAGCACCATTTTCTAATTAGACTCCATCAGGAAAATAAGCAGAGAAGCACATGGTGAAAGTTTTTGCTGTTTTCATCCTTTTTTGACACCCTCGAAAGCAATGGCTGTAAGTTTGAACAACATTTATTATTTATATACAGTTTTGTTTGGTTTATGTGAAGTTTGAAGCTAAAATAATTCATTTTGGTGAAGATTGATAATGCAATGCATCTTAATATGCATCTTAATATATGACCAGCATATATTGTGTCGCTAAGTGATGTTAGCAGTTATTGGCCAACCTTGTTAAAGCCATAGAGTAATTTTGCCATGATATTTAAGAAATATCTGTCTTTTTGTTTCCTGTTTTTTACAGTTTCACTCGTAGTTTTCACCTGTCATGCTGAAGATTATTGCCAATAAAAGGAGCAAGGCGCTCGCTTTCCTGGCTCGTGAAAATCGAGTTTGGCTGTCTGTTCAACTTCGTTAACATACTGGAAGTATTTAAACACGATTGTGGGAACAGAACAGTGAGAAGCCATACCATCAGTGGGTGCAGAGAAAATACGAAAACACAGTCATGGAGCCTGTATCTAAAATCAGTGACAAAGATGAAAAGATTGAAAAAGAATCTAGCAGTAGTTCATCTTCCACTAAGGCGTCACTTAAGACAGCATCAAAATCTGCCTCTAAACGCTCTTTGCGTTCTGCTAAGTCGTCTGTCATGGAAGCAGCTGCCATGGCCAGAGCCTCAGCCGAAGCGGCACATGCTAAAGTGGCCTATGCTAAAAAGCAGCAGGAAATAAAAAAGCAGAACGCTAAACTAGAGCTACAAAAGGCTACACTAGATGCAGATTTGGATGTTTTGGAGATTGAAGGAGAAGCAGAAGCTGCTCGAGTTAAAGCTGAGGCTTTAGAAGAAGCTGCAGGTGTGGTGGACGAAGATAGACAGAGTGAACGCAGTGATGTCCCACCACAGGTGGTCAAACAGAAAACAGAAGAGTATGTGCAACGCCAAACACAGCTCCATACTCAAGATTCTGCTTCACTACATAAGGGAATCTTACATCATGCTAAATATCCCACACAGCAAATATCACCCGTGGACATTAAGAAAAGCCACACGCCTATCTTCAAACCCTCAATATATGAGTGTGCACAGGCAATTGATCACACATTTACACCAGGGCCATCAGGTAGCCCGTACAAACGTTATGATCAGCATAATCCTAGACAACAGGATCAACATCCATCTCATGCAGTAAGCCCTCCACCCATGGAAGATTTCGCCAAGTTCCTAGCACGCAGAGAGTTAGTGACTACTGGTCTCTCTAAATTTGATGATACACCAGAGAGTTTTAGAGCATGGGAGTCCTCATTCCTCAATGCAACACAGGGATTGAACCTCACATATAGTGAAGAGTTGGACCTCTTAGTAAAGTGGCTTGGTAAAGAGTCCTCAGAGCATGTTAAAAGGATCCGCTCCGTACATGTTACCAATCTCCAAGCTGCTCTCTATCTCTCATGGGAAAGACTTCAAGAATGCTATGCTACACCAGAAATTGTAGAAAGTGCTCTATTTAAAAGACTGGATAGCTTTCCCCGTCTGTCTGCGAGAGACAATGTGAAACTGAGAGAACTCAGTGATCTTCTCATGGAGCTGCTGGCAGCTAAGAATGAAGGAGTTCTCCCTGGCCTCAACTATCTTGATGCTCCTCGCGGGATAAAGCCAATAGTTGAGAAGCTGCCCCCAGGCCTACAGGAGAAATGGCTCACCATGGGTTCCCGTTACAAGGAAGAGCATAGGGTGATCTTTCCTCCTTTCTCGTTCTTTGTGGACTTTGTCTATCGCCAGGCTAAGGCTAGAAATGACCCAAGCTTTGTCCTGTCAACTAACAGCCAGTCTTACAGCAAAAGTGAGAATGCTCCACCAAGATACAGTGGGTTCAAGTCTGCTGTATCTGTGCATAAGACAGATGTTTTTGCAACCGCTGACGCGGATCGCACAAGCACAGCAGAGACTTGGAGGAAAGAAAGTGACCCTGCTCGGTTTTGTCCCATCCACAATAAAACACATCCTCTGGCAAAATGTAGAGCTTTTAGAATGAAACCATTGCAAGAGCGTAAGAACATTCTGAAAGAACACAAGCGCTGCTTTAAGTGCTGCTCTCCAAACCACCTGGCTAAGGATTGCCAGGCGACGTTGACATGTACTGAATGCAGGAGTGACAGGCACTGCACTGCTATGCATCCTAGCACCTCTCAGCCTCAGCCCCGTCCTTCCTCACCCACACCAGAAGCAAAGGCAGAACCACAAGACAACGCTCCACTTGAGGTGACATCACGGTGCACTAAAGTCTGTGGTGAAGGGAGCCTCCCTCGGTCCTGTGCAAAGGTGTGCTTGGCACGGGTCTTCCCTAAGGGCCAAGTAGAGCGCTCCGTCAAGGTGTACGTCATATTGGACGATCAGAGCAACCGCTCACTGGCCCGCTCTGAGTTCTTCCATCTATTTGGGATTGAAGGCAACCTGTCGCCATATCTGATGAGGACGTGTGCCGGCACAACGGAAATGACTGGAAGGAAAGCGGTGGGCTTTCAAATTGAAGCAGTAAACGGAGGTGAATGCCTGGATCTCCCACCTCTCATTGAGTGCAATGAGATAATGACAAATAAGTCGGAGATACCAACGCCAGAGGTGGCCCTCGCACATGCACACTTAAAGCACATTGCTCCATACATTCCTGCGCTAGATCCTGATGCTCAGATGATGATCCTGCTGGGGAGAGACATGATACGTGTGCACAAGGTGAGACAGCAAATAAATGGGCCTCACGATTCACCTTTTGCTCAGCGTCTGGACCTAGGCTGGGTAATTGTAGGTGAAGTATGCATTGACAATGCTCACAAGCCAACCGTAAATGTCTTCAGAACCCATATCCTGCAAAATGGACGTCCATCTCTCCTCACTCCTTGTCATAACAGCATCAGTGTCAAAGAGAAACCAAGCTACGGCAAGGAGCACAAGTATGGCCTCCCCGAGCACACGTCAAAGCCCATGCTAGCTGGGGACAAGCTAAGGCCTGGGGTGTTCGAACGTACAGATCATGACAACAAGTGTGCCATGTCATTCGAGGATGAAACCTTCTTAAAAATTATGGATGAAGAAGTCCATCAGAACAAACTGAACTACTGGGTGGCTCCTTTGCCATTCAGGTCACCTCGTCCCTTGCTCCCAAACAACAGAGAGCAAGCGTTGTCCCGCCTCAGTTCCTTAAGACGCACTCTAAACAAAAACCCTGAGATGAAAGAGCAGTTTTCCTCCTTTATGGAAAAGCTGTTTGAAAACAAGCATGCAGAAAAGGCACCACCTGACCCTGACGAAAACGAATGCTGGTACTTGCCCATTTTTGGGGTGTACCACCCCCAGAAGCCAGGGCAAATACGCGTTGTGTTTGACTCAAGCGCCCAACAGCATGGTGTCTCCCTCAACTCAGTACTGCTGACAGGTCCCGACCTAAACAACACTCTCCTTGGTGTGTTACTATGGTTCAGGAAGGAGCTCTTCGCAGTCACTGCCGACATCCGTCAAATGTTTTACGGATTCCTAGTGAAACATGACCACAGGGATTTCTTAAGATTCTTATGGCATAATGATAACGACCTGTCCAAGGAGGTAGAAGAGTACCGCATGCGTGTACATGTTTTCGGCAATAGCCCGTCCCCGGCGGTAGCCATACACGGTCTACGGAGAGCTGCCCAGAAAGGTAAGCCAAAGTTTGGAGCCGACACCTGCCAGTTTGTTGAGTGGCATTTTTACGTGGACGACGGTCTCATATCGCTCCCAACGGAGTCCGCAGCTATAGACCTGATGAAGCGTACCTGTGCATCACTTGCAGAGTCGAACTTGAAACTGCACAAGATCGCATCAAACAGCATCACTGTGATGCAAGCCTTCGATCCAGAAGAACTGGCATCAGACATCAAAGACTTAGGTCTTGACGATGAAACCCTGCCTGCCCAAAGGAGCCTGGGTCTGTGTTGGGACATAAGCACGGATACCTTTACCTTCAAAGTAGCTGTTACTGACAAGCCTTACACTCGCCGAGGGGTGCTATCTGTCGTCAACAGCATCTTTGACCCCTTGGGATTCGCATCTCCAGTGACCATTAGAGGCAGGTTGTTGTTGCGAGAGCTGTCTAATGGGATTCAGGATTGAGATGCCCCTCTTCCTGAAGAGAAAATGTCCACATGGGATACGTGGAAATCATCACTACAGGAGCTGAGCAGCCTCCATGTCCCGTTCGAGAGCCACATACACAGAGCTGTGCATCTTTTGTGATGCCTCAAACTGGGCCATAGGGGCAGTAGCTTATTTACGAGCTGTCACTGAAGAGGGTCATGGTGAAGTGGGATTTGTGCTTGGAAAAGCAAAACTATCGCCGCTGCCAGAGCCCACAATTCCCTGTCTCGAGCTATGTGGAGCTGTCCTGGCGGTCGAGATGGCGGAGCTCATCTTGGATGAACTAGATCACAAACCAGATGCAGTAAAGTTCTACTGTGATAGCAGGGTGGTCCTAGGATACATCTGCAATAACTCAAAACGTTTCCATGTGTATGTGCATAATCGTGTGCATCGTATACGCCAGTCAACGTCCCCTAAGCAGTGGCACTATATCCCTTCAGGTCAGAACCCAGCTGATCTTGCCACCAGGTCTGTACCTGCATAACAGCTCATGGATACTATGTGGTTCAAGGGACCTGACTTCCTTTGCAAGCCTCCAGAGCCTGAAGTGTATGCGCCCTTTGAACTGATAGACCCTGAATTCGATGTGGAACTTAAACCACAAGTAACTGCTCTCGCTACCCATGTTGAAGCCAGGGGACTCACATCTGAACGTTTCCAGCGGTTTTCCACATGGGAATCCTTACTAAGAGCAGTCGCCTTTCTGATTCACCAGACACGTTCTCGCAAGTCTGGTTCTACAGATTTATCGCAGCACGCTTGTAAGGGATGGCATCAGTGCAGCAAATCCCGCACTCCGGAAGAACTTGCATCTGCCAAGAGGCTCATTCTTGAGTCTGTTCAAAGAGATACATATCCAGACGAGTACGCTGCTCTTCAAGCAAACAAAGAAGTCTGTAGTTCAAGTTCAATCTTAAATCTCGACCCCTACATCAGCGATGGTCTACTGAGGGTGGGAGGACGTCTTAGACACGCTTCTATTGAGTCAGAGATGAAGAACCCAATCATCCTTCCAAGGCAAAGCCATGTAACCAAATTGCTTGTGAAACACCATCACATGGATGTGAAACATCAGGGACGGCAGTTCACAGAAGGGGCCATTAGGGCGGCTGGACTGTGGATTGTGGCCGGCAAGAGGCTGATTAGTTCTATTCTCCATCACTGCGTAATATGCCGCAAACTCAGAGGGAAGATAGAAGTACAGAAGATGGCTGACCTCCCACCAGAGCGGCTTGACACATCTCCACCTTTCACATACGTGGGCCTAGACGCATTTGGGCCGTGGACAGTGGTCACTCGTCGCACCCGAGGAGGTGCAGCTCACGACAAAAGGTGGGCCATTCTGTTTACATGTATGAGTACCAGGGGTGTACACATTGAGCTTATTGAATCTATGGACACTAGCAGTTGCATTAACGCATTGCGGAGATTCTTTGCAGTTAGAGGTCCAGCAAAGCAACTCTGGTCTGACAGGGGGACCAACTTTGTTGCTGCCAGTTCAGAACTGGGCATGGCACGTTCTGATGGAAAACAGGCCAGCATCTTGCAGTATCTCCATAGCAACGGCTGCACATGGAAGTTTAACCCCCCACACGCCTCCCACATGGGGGGAGTGTGGGAACGCATGATTGGCGTAACACGCAGAATCATAGATTCCATGCTTTTGCAAGACAAGCATACCCGCCTGACGCATTAAGTACTTTGTACGCTGATGGCAGAGGTATCAGCAATAGTCAATGCAAGACCGCTGGTTCCCATCTCGTCTGATCCCTCAGCACCAGTCCTTCTTTCTCCTGCTATGCTCTTGACCCAGAAGCCAGGCTTAGCTGCTCCACCAGGAAACTTCACTGGGAAAGATCTCCTGAAACACCAGTGGAGACAAGTGCAGGCACTTGCCAACGAATTCTGGAGCCGCTGGAAAAATGAGTACATTAGCACTCTTTATTCAAGACGCAAGTGGCAGAAGACACGTCGCAATCTGCAACCCGGAGATATTGTGCTGGTTAAACAAAGTCAAGCACCAAGGAATGAATGGCCAATGGCTTTGGTCACATCAACCTTTCCAAGTAGTGATGGAAGGGTTGGCAAAGTTGAAGTGAAGACATCATCTCAGGGTACCTCAAAGACTTACCTGCGGCCCATCTCTGATGTCATTATCCTCCTAGAAAAGGACTAAGAAAAAGAGAATAAAAATGCAGTGACATTGATAATGCCAGACGGGGAGTGTTTTGCCCTCAGTTTAAGTTCATGCTTTAATTTCATGTAAGATGTGTAATATCCATTCTTTTGCTTTAATTTGTAGAAATCTGATGATGTGCTCTTATTTTGAATGCTAAGCTTTTATTTTGAAACAGTATCTGTGTGTAGCAATGCGTTATGGGATAAAGAAGCACCATTTTCTAATTAGACTCCATCAGGAAAATAAGCAGAGAAGCACATGGTGAAAGTTTTTGCTGTTTTCATCCTTTTTTGACACCCTCGAAAGCAATGGCTGTAAGTTTGAACAACATTTATTATTTATATACAGTTTTGTTTGGTTTATGTGAAGTTTGAAGCTAAAATAATTCATTTTGGTGAAGATTGATAATGCAATGCATCTTAATATGCATCTTAATATATGACCAGCATATATTGTGTCGCTAAGTGATGTTAGCAGTTATTGGCCAACCTTGTTAAAGCCATAGAGTAATTTTGCCATGATATTTAGGAAATATCTGTCTTTTTGTTTCCTGTTTATTACAGTTTCACTCGTAGTTTTCACCTGTCATGCTGAAGATTATTGCCAATAAAAGGAGCAAGGCGCTCGCTTTCCTGGCTCGTGAAAATCGAGTTTGGCTGTCTGTTCAACTTCGTTAACATACTGGAAGTATTTAAACACGATTGTGGGAACAGAACATTAGGGTTTACAATGACAGTGTTCAAATACAAATACAAGAAACAGACTACTGTACAATGTCCTGAAACCACAATAAAAGGTTAACATTTAAAGCACTTAGTGCAAGTACAAAATACAGACTGATTAAAATAACATAGATTAGGATAATTGAACCTAAAATAAGGTTGGGTCAAGATAAATAAATCAGAAAATCCAAATGCCATCAGATGGTACCCACAAAGGAACCATCGGATGGCCAAATACCCGTACGGTATTGTCAATGAGAACAGGACTGACTATCCAAAAGCCACTTTTTGACGGCCCTAGAAAAACTATGGAAGTCAGCCATGTTCATTAGATTGTCCGGGAGCCCATTCCATTCCTTAATAGCTTTATATGAAAAAGCTGATTGAGAAAAGGTGGACTTCCTTTTTCGAACATTGCACTTAAGATGTGCAACTCTTCTAAAGGTGAGACATGCATTTAATTGACTTCATGGCGCCAGCCTTGGCGTTTATTATTACGCAAATGTGGATGGTTTGGGTCTGTCTAATTTCGTCAAATTAAATTTGAAGATTCACCGTTCACATTTTTATGTGTATGCGTTGTATGAGAGAGAGATGGAGAGGGTGAGGGAGGGAGGGAGAGACGTGGTCTGTACGTCGTTGTTTTTTGTTTTTTTTGCAGTTTGAGTGCACAATACACTTGTGTGTGTGTGTATTAAAAAGAGATTTTGCAGTATGTTGTGTAATTGAAACTGGTTTGCTGTGATCGTTGATGGCAAACTCATATTAAGCATTTACATCGCTGCATGGTTATTATGTGCCCCCCAATTAGATCTGTTCTGCCGCCGACTCTGTTTTAACCTCATCTGCCGTTCTTTTTGTCTTATAACTGCATTTATTCTATCGCAGATTTTCTCCGATATTGCATTTCTTTTGGTAATGTTTAAATGTCTTTGCTGTAGTTCACGAATGTGTTTATTTGCCTCTTCCACTAATATCTCTAACTCCAACTCGTCAAATTTCATTTTGCGCTTGTGACTATCCTGCTTTCCATCCAGACTCTCCATGGCGCAGAGTTTGCGCTCGCAAACCGTAAGACACGCAACACCTCATTTAAATACTGAGGTTTGCACCTGTTATCAATTGCGCACGCAATCTTAGTTGATCACCCGCAAACCACACGCAAACAGCACGCGCAAACTTTTTCAGTACACACGCACTTTAGTACTCTTTATTTAGGATCTTAGTAAATCGGGCCCTTGGTGTTCCTAAAATACAGTGAAGTAAAAGACATACGAAGCACACTGTTGACTCTGTGTATGCCAAGTTCTGCGACATTGTTAAATTGGAGATGCGAACACAGATACCCCACAAGGACATTATCATCCTGTCTGGTCGCTCAAATAAAAAGAGGAGAACAAAAAAGGCCTGGTGGACAGATGAGCACTCCTCCCTATGGAACTCTCTTTGTGCAGCAGAAAAGGAATGGACATCTTGCCCCCCCGGTCCTACAAGAACGAGGGCTAGGGCGATGATGAAGGACAGACAGAGACAGTTTGACCGCTCAGTCCAATCGGCAAAAAGACTACACTGGAGACAACAACAGGAGAATATCCAGGAGCTAGAAAGTAATGACCCGAAGACCTTCTGGAACCAAGTTAATCAGCTTGGTGTGGGTAACGAGCGGCATGATAACATCCCTATGGAGGTCCTGGGGCCTGATGGTTCACCACACACTGATAAAGAAGTAGTGCTAGAGACCTGGAGGAGTGAGTTTGCCAGCTTGTTTCAGTCTAATAAACTTAGTAACCCCACCCCATCCAGAGTCGGAGAACCCCCCCGATATAGCCCTGACACAACTCTGAACCAGCCCATTAGTGAGCTGGAGATTATTAAAGTTCTGCAAGCAGTCAAGAAACGGAAAGCATATGGTTATGATGGGTTACCTGCTGATGTACTGAAAAATGGCAATGCACTTGGTTTACTGCACAAGTTATTTAATCAATGTTTTCTTTATGGAACAATCCCAGAAATGTGGAAATTTGGTATTATCAACCCTATTTATAAAGGCGGGGGTAAGGATAAAAGAATACCAGCAAATTATCGAGGGATTACTTTGACCTCTTCTGTATACAAACTGTTTTGCTGTGTGTTGCACAACAGGATTTCTGAGTGGGCGGAGTCCAACAGCATCATAACAGATGAGCAAAATGGGTTCAGAAAGGAACGGAGTTGTATAGATCACATTTCCACCCTAACTACTATAATTGACTCAAGGAAAAAGCTGAAGAAGTCTACGTTCTGCTCATTCATTGATTTTTCGAAAGCATTTGACCATATTAATCGAGATAAGCTATGGGAAAAGCTGAGAAGTTTAGGTCTGAATGGTAATATCCTTAACTGTCTGATTTCTTTATATGAGGGTGTGAAATGCTGTGTCCGTATAAATGGAAATCTTACAGATCCCTTTCCAGTTGACATCGGTGTGAAACAAGGTTGTATTTTGTCACCAGTGTTATTTTCAATGTACATAAATGACCTAACATTAGCAATTAAGGCCCTAGGAAAAGGTGTACCTATGGAAAATGAAAACATCTCTGTACTCCTTTACGCGGACGATATAGTCCTGATCTCAGAATCAGAAGAGGAGCTACAGGAGATGCTCTCATTGGTTCATAGTTGGTGCCAAAAATGGAATTTAAATATAAATGTGGATAAAACCAAAGTAGTGCACTTCAGAAACCCAGCAAAGCCCCTGACCTGCTTCAGCTTCTCTTGCGGGTCTTTCCCCCTAGAGGTCACCAAAGAGTATAAATATTTAGGATTACTGCTCACTGAGTTCTTAGACTACAATGTAACCGCTAGGCAACTAGCCCTCTATGCCAACAGAGCTCTAGGAGCAATTATAGCTAAAAGTAAAGTTTTGGGTGGTTTCCCCTTTAAATGTTTTACCAAACTTTTTGACTCTTTGGTCCTACCCATCCTTACTTATGCATCCGCAGTATGGGGTTACAGAAGTTACTCCTGTATCAATGCAGTCTTTAATAGAGCATGCCGCTTCTTTCTGGGTGTTGGTAAATATACCCCAAATGCTGCCATACAAGGTGACATGGGATGGAAAACGACCTGGCAACACCAGTGGTCATGTATTTTTAAGAACTGGAAGAGACTATGCAGTATGCCAGATAACCGGTTATGTAAGCGTGTGTTTTTGTGGGCTAATCAGATGAGAAATGTGAAAAACTATCCCCATACGGTACGGACATATTTCTCCTCTCTGCATCTATCCCACCTCGCCAGCACTGACCTAGTCCTCTCAAGTAACGATCTAAACAGGCTTGACCAAGCAGTTGCAGAGGCAGAGAAGGAGAAATGGCTCCTGCAGATAAATAGAGCAGAGGGAAACAAGCTTCGCACTTACTGTACCTTTAAGAATGCCTTTGATACAGAGCCGTATGTACAAAGTATTATGCCCAGGCAGCATAGAAGTGCCCTTGCCAAGTTTAGGTGTGGAGTTGCTCCATTGGCTCTTGAAACCGGTAGATATACCAACATCCCAATACAGGAGCGTGTTTGCACACTATGTAACAGCGGTTCCATCGAATCTGAGTCCCATGTCCTTCTACACTGTGAACTTTACAAAGACATTCGCGAGGACCTTTTTATCTCATTTTCAAAGAATCAGGAACATTTTCAAGACCTCGATGATGTTAATAAAGTATGTGACATTTTAGCAGCTAAACATCTCTTTAACGAATCAGCCAAAGCCTGCCACCTCATCCTAAAGCGTAGAGCAGCTTTTATATGTACTGGCCCTTAATTTCCCCTTTTCCTCCTTTTATTGTAGAACTAATTGATTAAGCCATTGAGTTTTTATTGTAATATGACTGTGATTTTTGTAACAGTCAAATGATTTTAATACTTTAATGTATGTTACTTTTTATCGATATGAATATGTATTGTGTCTCACAACTCTTAGTGAGTGGCCCTCAACTTTTTATTATTGCCAATTTTATTAATGTATAATGATATTGTACGCTGGGGGGTGACACATAAATAAAGCTTTATCTATCTTATCTATCTATCTATCTACGAAGTTGTCTTATTTCAGGACACAACACTTAGCGAGGCCCGCCTCGTGATTTCTTCACATATTGGCTGCTGAAAAATGAGTAACGCGTTATAAGTCTCAATCAGCACCCAAAGTTCTCTGCTGTAAAACAGTTGAATTAAGAGGACAGCTATTTCTAATTGACAGTACCTAGAGTCATCTCCCTGATCGTCTAGTGGTTAGGATTCGGCGCTCTCACCGCCGCTGCCCGGGTTCGATTCCCAGTCAGGGAACTGGTCTTTTCTAGAAGACATTTCTCACAATACACCACAGGGTTTCAACAAGTTGAAAGAACACGGGCCACAAAGAGTGCGGTGTACAAAGATTGTGAGTACGCTCACGGTGGGATGTTCAAAAAGTGACTAGAATGTGAAAACTTGCCCCTGGTTGGATTCCCAGTCAGGGAACTGTGCTTTCCTGGACTAGTTTCCTCACACTACGCCAGGAGTGCTCCTCGAAAGCCACTGTCTTGCGTGTTATAGATGTTTTCCTCCTTCAAAAATGATGCATACTTTAATGGATCTGCTATTGTCTGCCTGTATAATCGCGGGGTATTCCATAGGTATTGTTGCTTCAATTTTCACGCCAATGCAAATGCATCGACTTAACTAACGTTAACAGTGAGTTACTGACGTGGGTCCCTTTAGCACCCCAAGCTATGAAAAAGCAAAGCGGTCTTCAGCTGGTTCGCGAGTTGAACAAATTGTGAACCAGCACCAGCCCTGGCTCTGAACGGGTTTGGTGGAAGACGGGTATGATTGACAGTGACATGCGCTGTCTCCCTGGTGGTCTAGTGGTTAGGATTTGGCACTTTCACCGCCACGACCCGGGTTCCATTCCCGGTCAGGGAACTGCATTTTAACTGAATAGATTTCTTACACTTAACCAAGGGTTTTCAACCCTGGTCCTCCGAAGCCACTGTCTTGCGTGTTTTAGATGTGTCCTTGCTTCAACACACGGCTGTCATTAAAAGCTCCATATACCTTTGACAGTAAACTGTTTTCATGGGAGAAGGTGACTCTTCTTACTTTAAATTCTACATTATATAAACTCTATTTGAAAAGTTCCTATTTGACAACAGCAAAAATCTGTGCTAGTAAGAAGACAAACATAGTTTACTTCAGACACTGCGTTAATGTTCAAAAAGTGTTAGCAACAACCTGCATCTTCTCTTCCTCCAAAGTGTGTTCTCCTGAAGCAAACTTGCCAAGCGTGAACTACTTGGGACTGAAGCATAAACTTTGTGGATGCCTTAGCAAGGCCCGCCTCGTAATTTCTTCACATAGTGGCTGCTGAAAAATGAGTAACGCGTTATAAGTCTCAATCAGCACCCAAAGCTCTCTGCTGTAAAACAGTTGAATTAAGAGGACAGCTATTTCTAATTGACAGTACCTAGTGTCATCTCCCTGATCGTCTAGTGGTTAGGATTCGGCGCTCTCACCGCCGCGGCCCGGGTTCGATTCCCGGTCAGGGAACTAGACTTTTCTAGAAGACATTTCTCACAATACACCACAGGGTTTCAACAAGTTGAAAGAACACGGGCCACAAAGAGTGCGGTGTACAAAGATTGTGCGTACGCTCACGGTGGGATGTTCAAAAAGTGACTAGAATGTGAAAACTTGCCCTGGGTTGGATTCCCAGTCAGAAAACTGTGCTTTCCTGGACTAGATTTCTCACACTACGGCAGGAGTTTTTAACCCTGCTCTTCGAAAGCCACTGTCTTGCGTGTTATAGATGTCTTGCTGCTTCAAAAATGATGCATACTTTAATGGATCTGCTATCGTCTGATCACGATGAACCAGTGTTAAGCCAGAAGCAGCAGCTGTATAATCGCAAGGTATTCCATAGTTGTTGTTGCTTCGATTTTCACGCCAATGCAAATGCATCGACTTTACTAACGTTAACAGTGAGTTACTGACGTAGGTCCCTTTAGCAACCCGAGCTATGAAAAAGCAAAGCGGTCTTCAGCTGGTTCGCGAGTTGAACAAGTTGTGAACCAGCACTGGCTCTGAACCAGCCCTGGCTCTGAACGGGTTTGGTGGAAGACGGGTATGATTGAGAGTGACATGCGCTGTCTCCCTGGTGGTCTAGTGGTTAGGATTTGGCGCTTTCACAGCCACGGCCCGGGTTCCATTCCCGGTCAGGGAACTGCTCTTTAGCTGAATAGATTTCTTACAATTAACCAAGGGTTTTCAACCCTGGTCTTCCGAAGCCACTGTCTTGCATGTTTTAGATGTGTCCTTGCTTCAACACACGGCTGTCATTAAAAGCTCCATATACCTTTGACAGTAAACTGTTTTCATGGGAGAAAGTGACTCTTCTAACTGTAAATTCTACATTATATAAAGTGTTTTTGAAAAGTTCCTATTTGACAACTGCAAAGATCTGTGCTAGTAAGAAGACAAACATAGTTTACTTCAGACACTGCGTTAATGTTCAAAAAGTGTTAGCAACAACCTGCATCTTCTCTTCCTCCAAAGTGTGTTCTCCTGAAGCAAACTTGCCAAGCGTGAACTACTTGGTACTGAAGCATAAACTTGGTGAATGCCTTAGCGAGGCCCGCCTCGTGATTTCTTCACATAGTGGCTGCTGAAAAATGAGTAACGCGTTATAAGTCTCAATCAGTACCCAAAGTTCTCTGCTGTAAAACAGTTGAATTAAGAGGACAGCTATTTCTAATTGACAGTACCTAGTGTCATCTCCCTGATCGTCTAGTGGTTAGGATTCGGCGCTCTCACAGCCGCGGCCGGGGTTCGATTCCCGGTCAGGGAACTGGTCTTTTCTAGAAGACATTTCTCACAATACACCACAGGGTTTCAACAAGTTGAAAGAACACGGGCCACAAAGTGTGCGGTGTACAACGATTGTGCGTACGCTCACGGTGGGATGTTCAAAAAGTGACTAGAATGTGAAAACTTGCCCTGGGTTGGATTCCCAGTCAGAAAACTGTGCTTTCCTCGACTAGATTTCTCACACTACGGCAGGAGTTTTTAACCCTACTCTTCGAAAGCCACTGTCCTGCGTGTTATAGATGTCTTCCTGCTTCAAAAATGATGCATACTTTAATGGATCTGATCACGATGAACCAGTGTTAAGCCAGAAGCAGCAGCTGTATAATTGCAAGGTATTCCATAGTTGTTGTTGCGTCGATTTTCACGCCAATGCAAATGCATCGACTTAACTAACGTTAACAGTGAGTTACTGACGTGGTCCCTTTAGCACCCCAAGCTATGAAAAAGCAAAGCGGTCTTTAGCTGGTTCGCAAGTTGAACAAATTGTGAACCAGCACTGGCTCTGAACCAGCCCTGGAACGGGTTTGGTGGACGACGGGTATGATTGACAGAGACATGGGCTGTCTCCCTGGTGGTCTAGTGGTTAGGATTTGGCGCTTTCACCGCCACGGCCCGGGTTCCATTCCCAGTCAAGGAACTGCTCTTTACCTGAATAGATTTCTTACACTTAACCAAGGGTTTTCAACCCTGATCCTCCGAAGCCACTGTCTTGCGTGTTTTAGATGTGTCCTTGCTTCAACACACGGCTGTCATCAAAAGCTCCATATACCTTTGACAGTAAACTGTTTTCATGGGAGAAGGTGACTCTTCTAACTTTAAATTCTACATTATATAAAGTCTTTTTGAAAAGTTCCTATTTGACAACTGCAAAGATCTGTGCTAGTAAGAAGACAAACATAGTTTACTTCAGACACTGCGTTAATGTTCAACAAGTGTTAGCAACAACCTGCATCTTCTCTTCCTCCAAAGTGTGTTCTCCTGAAGCAAACTTGCCAAGCGTGAACTACTTGGTACTGAAGCATAAACTTGGTGAATGCCTTAGCGAGGCCCGCCTCGTGATTTCTTCACATAGTGGCTGCTGAAAAATGAGTAACGCGTTATAAGTCTCAATCAGCACCCAAAGCTCTCTGCTGTAAAACAGTTGAATTAAGAGGACAGCTATTTCTAATTGACAGTACCTAGTGTCATCTCCCTGATCGTCTAGTGGTTAGGATTCGGCGCTCTCACCGCCGCGGCCCGGGTTCGATTCCCGGTCAGGGAACTAGTCTTTTCTAGAAGACATTTCTCACAATACACCACAGGGTTTCAACAAGTTGAAAGAACACGGTCCACAAAGAGTGCGGCGTACAAAGATTGTGCGTACGCGTCCCTAAACCAATAGATTGGGATGATCTCATCTTCCTCCTCATCCGCACGAGTGGACGGCCTACGCTTCCCGGACTGTGGGACAGGATGGCTGTCCTCTGTTGGTAAGTATACACATGGAAGTAGTAAGTCCCGATGCAACGTTCTCAAAGGACCGTCACGGTTCTCGGGTTTGACCGTGTACACTGGGAGTGTTCCAGCTCTCCTTACCACAACATGGACCATTGCTTCCCATTCATCAGAAATTTTGTGCTTTCCGCGTAAGCAGACATTTCTGATGAGAACTCGGTCTCCAACATCCAAGTCTGACGCTGTTACACGCCTGTCGTATCTTGTTTTTTTTCGGCTTGCTGTTTTCGCAGCATTTGTTGTAGCCATCTTATAGCTTTCCTGAAGACGAGACTTAAGAGTCTGAACATACTGAGAGTGCGATGTGTGCTGACCACCCTGCACAGGCAAACCGAAAGCGAGATCGACTGGTAAGCGAGGCTGGCGACCGAACATGAGTTCGTATGGCGTGAACCCAGTTACCTCATTCCTTGTACAGTTGTACGCATGGACTAAGGGTTTGACAAACTCACGCCACCGTGACTTCTCTTGATTCTCCAAAGTACCAAAGCATGTTTAATAAGGTGCGATTGAATCGCTCGACAGGGTTACCACGAGAGTGGTACGGAGTTGTCCTCACCTTATGTATGCCGGCTACTTGACAAAGTTCCTTTATCATGTGAGACTCGAAATCGGGTCCCTGATCACTATGGAGTCTTTCTGGGAACCCATAATGTACAATGAAATGGTCCCACAGACACTTCGCCACGGTTCGGGCTTTCTGGTTGGCCGTTGGAATGGCAACCGCGAACTTCGTAAAGTGATCTGTGATGACAAGGATGTCCTTCGTTCCTCTGCTGTCGGGTTCCAAAGAAAGGAAATCCATGCAAAGTAACTCAAGAGGTCTCGTAGTGTTGATATTGACTAACGGCGCCGCTTTCTCTGGCAACGTCTTTCGGCGTACACATCTGCCACAGGTTTTAACCTTCTTTTCAACATCTAAAGCCATCTTAGGCCAAAAGAACCTCGTCCTGGCTAGATCTAGGGTACGATCGGCACCCATGTGTCCCATGTGATCATGTAAGCTCGTCAAGACCATGTCACGGAGCTCAGCTGGCAAGACCAACTGATAAGAAGTCTGAGCGCCGACTTGACGTCTTCGGTAAAGGACATTATTGAGGAGCTCAAGGCGCTGTAGCTCTCTCAATAAGAGTGGAAGTTCTGGGAGTTCGCTAGGTAGTGTGGGGGGTGGCTTCTCCCCGCACTCTAGCTGATGAATGACATATCTCAAGCACTGATCTGCCCGTTGTTTGCTCGCTAACTCGACCTCAGTTAAGTGAGGGATGAACGGCAATCCTCCAAGCTGATCCTCTTTCCCATAGCTGTCAGGTACAGCTCTTGTGGAGGTGGTAAGAGTTTCAACCAAAGTAGCACCACCATGAACATCAAGATCGTCACTGTAAACAAACTGCCTCTCACAAATAGCTTGGACAACAGCTTGGTCGACAGTGTCGATATTGTCTGGGTCAGAGAGACGGTCGCGAGTGAACTGACAGATACGCTCCCTCTCTTTCTGCGACCTGGAATCGTCCGACAGTTCACCATGGGGTCTGCGCGACAGTCCGTCGGCGTCTGAGTTTTGTTTCCCCGGTCTGTACACAAGTTTAAATTAAAAGGTAGACAATGTTGCAAGCCATCTATAACTCGTTGCATCGAGTTTCGCAGTGGTCAAAATATACGTCAATGGGTTACTGTCAGTAACTACGGTGAAGTGATTTCCATAGAGATAGTCACAGAATTTTTCGGCGACTGACCACTTAAGTGCCAAGAATTCCAGCTTATGGGCTGGGTACCGGCTCTCACTCCGCGATAGCCCCCTACTCGCATAAGCTATGACCCTGGAGCTGACCTTCCTGTTCTTGATAAAGAACGGCACCAAGGCCGCTGGTGCTGGCATCAGTGTGTAGTGCATACGGCTTTTGAGGATCGGCAAAGCCCAAGACTGGAGCGGTGGTAAGTGCTTTGATGACCTGCTCGAATGCCTGCTGACAAGCAGGTGTCCAACGACCTCGAAAGGGTTCCTTTGGGTCGTGGTAAGTCTGATCAGTTGGTTTTCTCAAGTTGGATTTCTTACGTGGAGGTGGGTAACCAGAGGTAAGGCCGTGCAAGGGCTTCACGATGTTAGAGTATCCCTTCACAAACCTCCTATAGTACCCTGCAAACCCCAAGAATGACCTCAATTCTCACAGGTTCTGAGGGACTGGCCAAGTTTTGAGAGAAGCGATTTTCTCCGGGTCAGTCTCGACCCCGTTCCTTGAGATGACATGTCCGAGGTACTTGACTGATGTCTGGAAGAAAGAACACTTCTCAGGTGAGAGTTTTAGGCCAAACTCCTTCAAACGCTCAAGAACTTTCATAAAACAGGCTTCATGCTCCTCCAAAGTCTTTGAGAAGACAATCAGGTCGTCCAAGAAAACCAAGACCTCGTTTAAATGCATATCGCCCATGCATTTTTCCATTAACCTTTGAAAGGTACTTGGTGCGTTTGTCACGCCCTGCGGCATCCTGTTAAATTCCCAAAACCCAAGAGGGCATACGAATGCTGTCTTGGATTTATCTTTCTCTTCGACTTCAATCTGGTAGTAACCAGACTTCAGGTCAAGGAACGAAAACCATTGAGAACCTGAAAGCGCAGAGAAAGTGTCTTCAAGTTTGGGAAGCGCGTACGCATCCTTTATCGTCTGCAGATTCAGCTTGCGCTAGTCAATACAGAGTCGGACTGTACCGTTTTTTTTTTCTGACGACTACAATTGGGGACGAAAAAGGTGACTCAGACTCCCTTATTACACCAGTGTGCAAGAGTTCTTGAATGTGCTTTTCAACATCAGCCGGATGAATTGGCCGAGGCCGCAGCTTGAAAGGAGTCTCATCTGCAAGCTTGATATGATGCGACACTTTATCTGTTCGCCCAAAATCTAAGTCGTGTTGCGCAAACACTTCCGGCATGCTATGGAGCTTCTGGACGATGCGCTCTTTCCAATCAGGTGGGATTGGTGAATCGCCAAAGTTGAAGTGCAAGTTCGACTTCTGAGATGACTCAGCATTAGCTGTTTGACTTGCTTGCTGTTGTTGGGACAAGACGCTCTGGTAAGTACTGACGGCTGCAAGTTTACACCCTGCAGAGATGACAACATCATGGTCAGATACATTACTAACAATGACTGGTAGCTTAAAGGGTCGCTGGTTGGGAAGATCAACCAAGCAAGACTTCACTATTAAGCCTATTAAGCCAGACAAAGGAGATGAAGATGAATGCTCAACAACAACAGTCTTCTCATTCTGGAAGTCGTTAGCTACCGCAATACCCTCGATGACAACGGTCTTTCCAGCCGGAACGACCTCAGGGTTTCTCCCTTGTAGCTTCACCATGCCATGACTATCGCTAGCCTGTCTGCGTCTGAGTTCAAGGACCTTGATCACAGCTTGGTAGCCATAGTGGGCTGGCTGATAGTCAGTTGGCTCACCTTCAGAAAATGTGTCGTACAAGACATCCATAGTGTTGGTACCAATAAGCACAAAAGACTGTGAGGTGGCCCTGACATCAGGCACAACCAAAGCAAAGGTAGGTACCTCGATCGGAACACCAAGTAAAGTCTGTGGAAAGACGACAGTCATTTCAATGTAACCTAGGTAGGGCACGGCTTGTCCGTTTGCTCCCTCTACCTCAAGGAGATCGTGCAAGGGTTTGATGTCTTGTTCAGGTAAGTGCTGTTTATAAAACGAATGGGGAACGGTGGTGACCTGTGAACCCGTATCAAGGAGACAGTTGACTTTCTTACCGTCGATGGTCACTTCAGCTGTATTTCTGGTACCTATCAACCCAGAAGGAAGCTTGAAAGATTGGCTTCTTTTAGAGTATTCTGAAATGGTACACTTTTGAACCTTGCGTATCTTTGAGGAGCGTGGTTGCTTCTCTGCAGCCCCTGTCTGCTCCACGACAGAGACCGAGTCTAGTTTAAAGGTAAGTCAGGGTGGTTCTGTCGTTCCCACGCACGCTGTCTGTCCTCTAACTGTCTTCTCTTTTCGGTCACTAAAGTCGGGTTTGAGTCGTTGGTGCAAAATGTTGATATGTGTCTGTCCTCCCCGCAATTAAAGCAATACCAAGGTCTGGGTTTGTTTGTGTAGTTCTTTCTTGGATGCTTTGAAATGTTTGATTGTGTACTGTGTGATGCTAACACTCTGTCTTGTGGTTTTCCTGTGGCACCCCCATCACTGAACTTCCTGGACTTTTTCTGGGACGCTAAGTTGGTTAGCTGACTTTGGAGACTAGCTACCTGCTGCCCTAAGATCATCAATGGCACTGGGCTGGGTCTCTGTTGGCTCAAAACTACAGCTGCTTTGTGACAGGAGCTGCACTCTCTGCTTTGCGGAACCTACATGTTTTCTCATGCGACTAGCCTTGGCTGCCTGTCTGTCTTCCTCAGTACGAAGGATTAGCAAAAGCTCTGAAAATGAAGGTGGAACATTTTTCTTCTGCTCCAGTTGTAAACTAGAGAGCAGAGCAGCATCCCAGTACCCTCTACAAAACTGTTTAAGGAGGTGTTTCTCTACTTCCCCCGGTGCAACCCCCTCTCTCTTAACGGCCTGGTTAAGCGCGAGCTGCAACCGTTGCATGTAAGCGGATGGCTTCTCGCCGGGATCCTGGAGAGTACTCATGAATTGAGCAAACAGCTCTTCGCCATCCTCGACTGCGCCAAAAGCAGAATCTAGAAGTTGCAAATAAGCTGAAGGCAGTGAATTGGAGCACAGACCTTTTACCACGTCTGCTGCAGGTGAAAGCAAACTCTCCAGGATCCTTCGTGACACTTGAAGAGGAGCCATGCTGGGATCGTTCAAGAGGAGCTCAATGTGCGAGCGCCAAGTGTCATAGTCTACTTCACTATTCGGCCTGGGAGTTTTCCCGGAAAAGGAGCGAAGTCGGACAGGAAAAGACGAGAAAGAGCTTGTGTCCTCCCTCCTCACAATGTGTTCAACCACGACTTTCTGAACCTCTGGCGGATTAACATCACTCGCAGAAAGGGATGGAACCCGTCTCCCGTCAAGAACTGGTGCTGACGTAGCACCGTTTTGGCCACTGACATGCTGAGGTGGATCTGGAAAAAGACTGGTGGGCTGTGGGGACTCCACAGGGGTCTCACTGAGTGCTAAAGGTGACGGCTCATCTGCAGATTGCATGCTTTCAACGTCGCTACCGATCTGCATCATCATTTCTCTCAAGACTGTTTCATAGTCTTTGCCGCTTAGCTTTGCTAGCTCTTTCAGCTCTGTCAGGTAAGTCTTAGTAGCACTGCT
The DNA here is from genome assembly GCF_033807715.1 of Cololabis saira. Classification (NCBI taxonomy): domain Eukaryota; kingdom Metazoa; phylum Chordata; class Actinopteri; order Beloniformes; family Belonidae; genus Cololabis; species Cololabis saira. The sequence continues at coordinate 42,007,829 of NC_084587.1, forward strand.
ACCTAGCTTGGAAGTGTAAACACTACCTAAAGCTTCAACCTTATACACGACATTGGGATCGCCCGTTAGTGTGTGTCTGTATGGCAAGAGTGGCTGCAAAGCTTCTACAGCTGAGCCACTGAGGTACTCGACGATCAGGTTTTTGTGAAACTCGGAAGACTCATCATCATACAAAAGAGTGCGCTGAATGGCACCATACTTCTTAAGGAGGTCAATCACTTCTTCATCTTGAACTAATCCGGTTATACCATCAACAATGACTGCGTTGGGTATCTTGACACTCGATCCCTGGATAAAATCCATGTTTCAATGAAGCAATATTGATGTCACCTTCCTGGGCTCCTGGCTGGCTCGCCACTTTACACTGTAACCCCTGTTTGCTTAATAAAGTTACATGTGCTAATATTTGGTTTCAGTTTCCGTTCAGTTTGGACTAGTTATCAAAAGTCTAAAGTTAACGCTCATGGAGCCCAGGATGGAACAACAACATTGAACACACTCACACAAATTTTAGTTTCAAAATATATTGTTGGTCATCAACAGAACAATATGACAACAATTTCAATAGAATAATAAAAATAACAAACTGCGCGCAAAATAAAAGAAAATAAGAAAATAGTGTTGTGTTCAGTCTGTATCGTCTTTTCTTTCTTTGTTATGAGCTCAGTCGTTTTTATTTCGTTGGGGCCCTTTAATCTTTGTGTAGATCACTGTCCTACCACACCGCAGGTTTGGGAGGTAAGTTCAGTGGTCCTACATTCCTCTGTTCTGGCTCGCCATCTGGTTCTCTGGATCCGTTGATCCAACAGGTGTCTGGAAGCCGCCTGGTGGCTATCCAGTGCTGGTATCTTCTCTCTCTCTAGCGTCGACTACTGGTGTCGCTGATGTCCTCTCTTCCGACATCAAGTGTCACCGAATCACATCCTCTCAAAAAACCTGACCTATAGAACAGGTCATATTCATTCATTTCAGTTAAATGAACTTAGTATAGGTCATAAATTCTTAGTTAAGATAAATAATAACATAAATATAACCTATGTATGAATTTAAATAAACAAAAGTATTTATTTATAATAATAAAATATATTATCACTTTTTTCTTACAGATCTATTTTTTACCAGTGTAAATCCAGTGTAAATCAAATGAAATTTCTCAAATAACTCAAATTAACCCGTTTTAATATCAATTCTTTGGGTAAAATTATGAAATAAAGAAATAAAATGAATTTCTCCCTTTTTTTTCCCTCACGCGCACACAATACACACACACGCGGCACACACGCGGTACTGCCGATACACGGTGTTCACGAACCACACACACATTCTCTCGTCCATACATTCACACGGTAGCTTAGCATTTAGCAGCTAAATTAGCACTGGTGGCTAACCCACTTTTGCTCGACACTAACTCCGTCAAAAGGCACAATAAACTCACCGCCGAGCTTGTATCATCACCCGTGAACTCTGTGGGTTCGACTCGCGGTGGATTCTGACCATTTCACTTTGTTTTAAACACTTTGGATAAGTTTTCAGGCAGAACGTTCCTCTTGCAGCCAGACAGCGCAAGCTTCTCTTCCCGGGCTTCAACGCGATTGGCCGTGACGTCATGACGCACTGCTCTCTGCCCTGCGTGGTGCAGTTAACCCTGTAAATGCCAGCTATCCCTCTCATACACTCATTCAGACTAAATAAACGGACTTTTACTCTTTTTTTTCTTTTAATTATTCTACAGCTTATCCTTCGTCTGGTGTTAGGGTCGCCACCGACCCGTTCTTAGGTTTGAAATTCATAAAACTACTACAAAAATGCGTTTATTGCATCAAGGCTTTTTGACTTTGTCAGGAACCTCTATTTCAACAAAATAATATCCAAAAAATGTTTTTCACTAAATTATAAAATGCTCTGGTTGAAATTGTTACCTTTTTGGTGTTAGGGTCGGTTTCGACCCGGTTATAAAATAAGCTTATAAAGCAATAATTAGAGCCAAAACTGAAATCATAAGTGCACTGTCAGACAGCCAGCTCCTCTCCCATTCATGTGAGCTTCAGTGGATTCTCATTTTGGATTTTTGTTTTCCAGTTTACCTGCACAGAAACAAAAACAAATAAAGTCGGGCATGTCCAGATGTTTAGGGTCAATTCACTAAATTCACTTGCAGAGTGCACATCTCCAGTTTGCAGCATGCAAAGATGAGAAGAAGATTTACAGTAAGCCAAGTTCTGGACTATATTTTTGTTGAAAATGAGAAAGACGACAATGAGCAGAATAGTGATGCAGAGGAGCAGGATTCTGAGGAGGAAGACGATGTGGAGTATCATCCAGAAGATACTGACACATCTGGTGAGTCTGACGAGGAGGTCACTGGTGCTGAAGCTTCTCCTGCTGAAAAAATCAAGTCCAAAAATGGAAAAATACTTTGGAGCTCAGTACCTCATGATGTAATGGCAGGGCAGCTGCTGAAAATGTCATCAAAAAGACCCCTGGAATCACAAGGTTTGCTTTGACAAGAGTCAGTGATATCAAAACATGTTTTGAGCTATTTATGCCATTGTCAATAAAAAGAGTCATAATTGCAATGACAAATCTTGAAGGGGAAAAAAGTCCATGGCGACACGTGGAAAGAAATGGATGAGGAATGCCTGGATGTTTATATCGGTGTTCTTCTTCTTGCTGGAGTGTACAGATCCTGCAATGAGGCCACTGATAGTCTCTGGGATGCATCGACAGGCAGAAATATTTTCCGGAGAACAATGTCACTTCAGACCTTTCGAATGATATCATGAGTCCTCAGATTAGACAACAGGGATACCAGAACAAAATCTGACGAGCTTGCCCCCATCAGGGATGTCTGGGAGAAATGGGTGCAGCTCCTTCCACGATGTTCAACCCAGGGCCAGAGGTGACAGTGGATGAACGTCTTCTCCTTTTCCCAGGAAAATGCCCCTTCCGGCAATACATACCCAGTAAGCCAGGGAAGTACGGCATAAAAATCTGGGCAGCCTGCGATGCCAAAAACAGCTACTGATTTACACAGGCAAAGCTGCGAGTGGCATCCCTGAGAAGAACAAAGGAAAATGTGTGGTCCTTGATTTGACTACTGGCCTGTAGGGTCACAATATCACTTGTGACAATTTTTTAAAGTTCTATTGCTGAAAAAATACTTTTGTTCCATTTCCTTGAGGTAAATGTAAACGGGTCGAAATTGACCCATAACACCATAGATGTTATTATAGTTAATAATATTAAAATGAAAAAATAGATTAAACAAATTTATTTAAGAGATATGTTCTAATACCCCTCAGTAATAGCCAGATAACACAACAACCTTTTATTTATTCATATGATTCTCTTGAGGTTCATTTGACCAGTTTTTAAAATTGAAATCAAGGGCTATACTGACAAAAAAAGGCCCAGAGTTCCCACACCAAAAATATTAAAAGCAATATTTTCATGGATAAGGAAGCCTAACAATGTAACCAAGAGATGAGAAACAAATTGGATGATGGATAATTGCTTTTAGTGTATTTTAGAGATTATTTAAAACACGGGTCAAAACCGACCCGTTAACATCGGAGATGGTAACAGAAAGCTAACACCAGACAAAGGTTATGAAGCCTGGGCTACATTTGACAGTAAACTGTTTTCATGGGAGAAGGTGACTCTTCTAACTTTAAATTCTACATTATATAAAGTCTTTTTGAAAAGTTCCTATTTGACAACTGCAAAGATCTTTGCTAGTAAGAAGACAAACATAGTTTACTTCAGACACTGCGTTAATGTTCAAAAAGTGTTAGCAACAACCTGCATCTTCTGTTCCTCCAAAGTGTGTTCTCCTGAATCAAACTTGCCAAGCGTGAACTACTTGGGACTGAAGCATAAACTTTGTGAATGCCATAGCGAGGCCCGCCTCGTGATTTCTTCACATAGTGGCTGCTGGAAAATGAGTAACGCGTTATAAGTCTCAATCAGCACCCAAAGCTCTCTGCTGTAAAACAGTTGAATTAAGAGGACAGCTATTTCTAATTGACAGTACCTAGTGTCATCTCCCTGATCGTCTAGTGGTTAGGATTCGGCGCTCTCACCGCCGCGGCCCGGGTTCGATTCCCGGTCAGGGAACTAGTCTTTTCTAGAAGACATTTCTCACAATACACCACAGGGTTTCAACAAGTTGAAAGAACACGGGCCACAAAGAGTGCGGTGTACAAAGATTGTGCGTACGCTCACGGTGGGATGTTCAAAAAGTGACTAGAATGTAAAAACTTGCCCCTGGTTGGATTCCCAGTTAGGGAACTGTGCATTCCTGGACTAGTTTTCTCACACTACGCCAGGAGTGCTCCTCGAAAGCCACTGTCTTGCGTGTTATAGATGTTTTCCTCCTTCAAAAATGATGCATACTTTAATGGATCTGCTATTGTCTGCCTGTATAATCGCGAGGTATTCCATAGTTGTTGTTGCTTCAATTTTGACGCCAATGCAAATGCATCGACTTTACTAACGTTAACAGTGAGTTACTGACGTGGGTCCCTTTAGCAACCCGAGCTATGACAAAGCAAAGCGGTCTTCAGCTGGTTCGCAAGTTGAACAAGTTGTGAACCAGCACCAGCCCTGGCTCTGAACGGATTTGGTTGAAGACGGGTATGATTGACAGTGACATGGGCTGTCTCCCTGGTGGTCTAGTGGTTAGGATTTGGCACTTTCACCGCCACAGCCCGGGTTCCATTCCCGGTCAAGGAACTGCTCTTTACCTGAATAGATTTCTTACACTTAACGAAGGGTTTTCAACCCTGGTCCTCCGAAGCCACTGTCTTGCGTGTTTTAGATGTGTCCTTGCTTCAACACACGGCTGTCATCAAAAGCTCCATATACCTTTGACAGTAAACTGTTTTCAAGGGAGAAGGTGACTCTTCTACCTTTAAATTCTACATTATATAAACTCTTTTTGAAAAGTTCCTATTTGAAAACTGCAAAGATCTGTGCTAGTAAGAAGACAAACATAGTTTACTTCAGACACTGCGTTAATGTTCAAAAAGTGTTAGCAACAACCTGCATCTTCTCTTCCTCCAAAGTGTGTTCTCCTGAAGCAAACTTGCCAAGCGTGAACTACTTGGTACTGAAGCATAAACTTGGTGAATGCCTTAGCGAGGCCCGCCTCGTGATTTCTTCACATAGTGGCTGCTGAAAAATTAGTAACGCATTATAAGTCTCAATCAGCACCCAAAGTTCTCTGCTGTAAAACAGTTGAATTAAGAGGACAGCTATTTCTAATTGACAGTACCTAGTGTCATCTCCCTGAAGGTCTAGTGGTTAGGATTCGGCGCTCTCACCGCCACGGCCCGGGTTCCATTCCCGGTCAGGGAACTGCTCTTTACCTGAATAGATTTCTTACACTTAACCAAGGGTTTTCAACCCTGGTCCTCCGAAGCCTCTGTCTTGCGTGTTTTAGATGTGTCCTTGCTTCAACACACGGCTGTCATCAAAAGCTCCATATACCTTTGACAGTAAACTGTTTTCATGGGAGAAGGTGACTCTTCTACCTTTAAATTCTACATTATATAAACTCTTTTTGAAAAGTTCCTATTTGACAACTGCAAAGATCTGTGCTAGTAAGAAGACAAACATAGTTTACTTCAGACACTGCGTTAATGTTCAAAAAGTGTTAGCAACAACCTGCTGTAAAACAGTTGAATTAAGAGGACAGCTATTTCTAATTGACAGTACCTAGTGTCATCTCCCTGATCGTCTAGTGGTTAGGATTCGGCGCTCTCACCGCCGCGGCCCGGGTTCGATTCCCGGTTCAGGGAACTAGTCTTTTCTAGAAGACATTTCTCACAATACACCACAGGGTTTCAACAAGTTGAAAGAACACGGGCCACAAAGAGTGCGGTGTACAACGATTGTGCGTACGCTCACGGTGGGATGTTCAAAAAGTGACTAGAATGTGAAAACTTGCCCCTGGTTGGATTCCCAGTCAGTGAACTGTGTATTCCTGGACTAGTTTTTTCACACTACGCCAGGAGTGCTCCTCGAAAGCCACTGTCGTGCGTGTTATAGATGTTTTCCTCCTTCAAAAATGATGCATACTTTAATGGATCTGCTATTGTCTGCCTGTATAATCGCGAGGTATTCCATAGTTGTTGTTGCTTCAATTTTCACGCCAATGCAAATGCATCGACTTTACTAACGTTAACAATGAGTTACTGACGTGGGTCCCTTTAGCAACCCGAGCTATGACAAAGCAAAGCGGTCTTCAGCTGGTTCGCAAGTTGAACAAGTTGTGAACCAACACCAGCCCTGGCTCTGAACGGATTTGGTGGAAGACGGGTATGATTGACAGTGACATGTGCTGTCTCCCTGGTGGTCTAGTGGTTAGGATTTGGCGCTTTCACCGCCACGCCCCGGGTTCCATTCCCGGTCAGGGAACTGCTCTTTACCTGAATAGATTTCTTACACTTAACCAAGGGTTTTCAACCCTGGTCCTCCGAAGCCTCTGTCTTGCGTGTTTTAGATGTGTCCTTTCTTCAACACACGGCTGTCATCAAAAGCTCCATATACCTTTGACAGTAAACTGTTTTCATGGGAGAAGGTGACTCTTCTACCTTTAAATTCTACATTATATAAACTCTTTTTGAAAAGTTCCTATTTGACAACTGCAAAGATCTGTGCTAGTAAGAAGACAAACATAGTTTACTTCAGACACTGCGTTAATGTTCAAAAAGTGTTAGCAACAACCTGCTGTAAAACAGTTGAATTAAGAGGACAGCTATTTCTAATTGACAGTACCTAGTGTCATCTCCCTGATCGTCTAGTGGTTAGGATTCGGCGCTCTCACCGCCGCGGCCCGGGTTCGATTCCCGGTCAGGGAACTAGTCTTTTCTAGAAGACATTTGTCACAATACACCACAGGGTTTCAACAAGTTGAAAGAACACGGGCCACAAAGAGTGCGGTGTACAACGATTGTGCGTACGCTCACGGTGGGATGTTCAAAAAGTGACTAGAATGTGAAAACTTGCCCCTGGTTGGATTCCCAGTCAGGGAACTGTGCATTCCTGGACTAGCTTTCTCACACTACGCCAGGAGTGCTCCTCGAAAGCCACTGTCTTGCGTGTTATAGATGTTTTCCTCCTTCAAAAATGATGCATACTTTAATGGATCTGCTATTGTCTGCCTGTATAATCGCGAGGTATTCCATAGTTGTTGTTGCTTCAATTTTGACGCCAATGCAAATGCATCGACTTTACTAACGTTAACAGTGAGTTACTGACGTGGGTCCCTTTAGCAACCCGAGCTATGACAAAGCAAAGCGGTCTTCAGCTGGTTCGCAAGTTGAACAAGTTGTGAACCAGCACCAGCCCTGGCTCTGAACGGATTTGGTGGAAGACGGGTATGATTGACAGTGACATGTGCTGTCTCCCTGGTGGTCTAGTGGTTAGGATTTGGCGCTTTCACCGCCACAGCCCGGGTTCCATTCCCGGTCAGGGAACTGCTCTTTACCTGAATAGATTTCTTACACTTAACCAAGGGTTTTCAACCCTGGTCCTCCGAAGCCACTGTCTTGCGTGTTTTAGATGTGTCCTTGCTTCAACACACGGCTGTCATCAAAAGCTCCATATACCTTTGACAGTAAACTGTTTTCATGGGAGAAGGTGACTCTTCTACCTTTAAATTCTACATTATATAAACTCTTTTTGAAAAGTTCCTATTTGACAACTGCAAAGATCTGTGCTAGTAAGAAGACAAACATAGTTTACTTCAGACACTACGTTAATGTTCAAAAAGTGTTAGCAACAACCTGCTGTAAAACAGTTGAATTAAGAGGACAGCTATTTCTAATTGACAGTACCTAGTGTCATCTCCCTGATCGTCTAGTGGTTAGGATTCGGCGCTCTCACCGCCGCGGCCCGGGTTCGATTCCCGGTCAGGGAACTAGTCTTTTCTAGAAGACATTTGTCACAATACACCACAGGGTTTCAACAAGTTGAAAGAACACGGGCCACAAAGAGTGCGGTGTACAACGATTGTGCGTACGCTCACGGTGGGATGTTCAAAAAGTGACTAGAATGTGAAAACTTGCCCCTGGTTGGATTCCCAGTCAGGGAACTGTGCATTCCTGGACTAGTTTTCTCACACTACGCCAGGAGTGCTCCTCGAAAGCCACTGTCTTGCGTGTTATAGATGTTTTCCTCCTTCAAAAATGATGCATACTTTAATGGATCTGCTATTGTCTGCCTGTATAATCGCGAGGTATTCCATAGTTGTTGTTGCTTCAATTTTGACGCCAATGCAAATGCATCGACTTTACTAACGTTAACAGTGAGTTACTGACGTGGGTCCCTTTAGCAACCCGAGCTATGACAAAGCAAAGCGGTCTTCAGCTGGTTCGCAAGTTGAACAAGTTGTGAACCAGCACCAGCCCTGGCTCTGAACGGATTTGGTGGAAGACGGGTATGATTGACAGTGACATGTGCTGTCTCCCTGGTGGTCTAGTGGTTAGGATTTGGTGCTTTCACCGCCACAGCCCGGGTTCCATTCCCGGTCAGGGAACTGCTCTTTACCTGAATAGATTTCTTACACTTAACCAAGGGTTTTCAACCCTGGTCCTCCGAAGCCACTGTCTTGCGTGTTTTAGATGTGTCCTTGCTTCAACACACGGCTGTCATCAAAAGCTCCATATACCTTTGACAGTAAACTGTTTTCATGGGAGAAGGTGACTCTTCTACCTTTAAATTCTACATTATATAAACTCTTTTTGAAAAGTTCCTATTTGACAACTGCAAAGATCTGTGCTAGTAAGAAGACAAACATAGTTTACTTCAGACACTGCGTTAATGTTCAAAAAGTGTTAGCAACAACCTGCATCTTCTCTTCCTCCAAAGTGTGTTCTCCTGAAGCAAACTTGCCAAGCGTGAACTACTTGGTACTGAAGCATAAACTTGGTGAATGCCTTAGCGAGGCCCGCCTCGTGATTTCTTCACATAGTGGCTGCTGAAAAATGAGTAACGCATTATAAGTCTCAATCAGCACCCAAAGTTCTCTGCTGTAAAACAGTTGAATTGAGAGGACAGCTATTTCTAATTGACAGTACCTAGAGTCATCTCCCTGATGGTCTAGTGGTTAGGATTCGGCGCTCTCACTGCTGCGGCCCGGGTTCGATTCCCCGTCAGGGAACTGGTCTTTTCTAGAAGACATTTCTCACAATACACCACAGGGTTTCAACAAGTTGAAAGAACACGGGCCACAAAGAGTGCGGTGTACAACGATTGTGGGTACGCTCACGGTGGGATGTTCAAAAAGTGACTAGAATGTGAAAACTTGCCCCTGGTTGGATTCCCAGTCAGGGAACTGTGCATTCCTGGACTAGTTTTCTCACACTACGCCAGGAGTGCTCCTCGAAAGCCACTGTCGTGCGTGTTATAGATGTTTTCCTCCTTCAAAAATGATGCATACTTTAATGGATCTGCTATTGTCTGCCTGTATAATCGCGAGGTATTCCATAGTTGTTGTTGCTTCAATTTTCACGCCAATGCAAATGCATCGACTTTACTAACGTTAACAATGAGTTACTGACGTGGGTCCCTTTAGCAACCCGAGCTATGACAAAGCAAAGCGGTCTTCAGCTGGTTCGCAAGTTGAACAAGTTGTGAACCAACACCAGCCCTGGCTCTGAACGGATTTGGTGGAAGACGGGTATGATTGACAGTGACATGTGCTGTCTCCCTGGTGGTCTAGTGGTTAGGATTTGGCGCTTTCACCGCCACGGCCCGGGTTCCATTCCCGGTCAGGGAACTGCTCTTTACCTGAATAGATTTCTTACACTTAACCAAGGGTTTTCAACCCTGGTCCTCCGAAGCCACTGTCTTGCGTGTTTTAGATGTGTCCTTGCTTCAACACACGGCTGTCATCAAAAGCTCCATATACCTTTGACAGTAAACTGTTTTCATGGGAGAAGGTGACTCTTCTACCTTTAAATTCTACATTATATAAACTCTTTTTGAAAAGTTCCTATTTGACAACTGCAAAGATCTGTGCTAGTAAGAAGACAAACATAGTTTACTTCAGACACTGCGTTAATGTTCAAAAAGTGTTAGCAACAACCTGCTGTAAAACAGTTGAATTAAGAGGACAGCTATTTCTAATTGACAGTACCTAGTGTCATCTCCCTGATCGTCTAGTGGTTAGGATTCGGCGCTCTCACCGCCGCGGCCCGGGTTCGATTCCCGGTCAGGGAACTAGTCTTTTCTAGAAGACATTTGTCACAATACACCACAGGGTTTCAACAAGTTGAAAGAACACGGGCCACAAAGAGTGCGGTGTACAACGATTGTGCGTACGCTCACGGTGGGATGTTCAAAAAGTGACTAGAATGTGAAAACTTGCCCCTGGTTGGATTCCCAGTCAGGGAACTGTGCATTCCTGGACTAGTTTTCTCACACTACGCCAGGAGTGCTCCTCGAAAGCCACTGTCTTGCGTGTTATAGATGTTTTCCTCCTTCAAAAATGATGCATACTTTAATGGATCTGCTATTGTCTGCCTGTATAATCGCGAGGTATTCCATAGTTGTTGTTGCTTCAATTTTGACGCCAATGCAAATGCATCGACTTTACTAACGTTAACAGTGAGTTACTGACGTGGGTCCCTTTAGCAACCCGAGCTATGACAAAGCAAAGCGGTCTTCAGCTGGTTCGCAAGTTGAACAAGTTGTGAACCAGCACCAGCCCTGGCTCTGAACGGATTTGGTGGAAGACGGGTATGATTGACAGTGACATGTGCTGTCTCCCTGGTGGTCTAGTGGTTAGGATTTGGCGCTTTCACCGCCACAGCCCGGGTTCCATTCCCGGTCAGGGAACTGCTCTTTACCTGAATAGATTTCTTACACTTAACCAAGGGTTTTCAACCCTGGTCCTCCGAAGCCACTGTCTTGCGTGTTTTAGATGTGTCCTTGCTTCAACACACGGCTGTCATCAAAAGCTCCATATACCTTTCACAGTAAACTGTTTTCATGGGAGAAGGTGACTCTTCTACCTTTAAATTCTACATTATATAAACTCTTTTTGAAAAGTTCCTATTTGACAACTGCAAAGATCTGTGCTAGTAAGAAGACAAACATAGTTTACTTCAGACACTGCGTTAATGTTCAAAAAGTGTTAGCAACAACCTGCTGTAAAACAGTTGAATTAAGAGGACAGCTATTTCTAATTGACAGTACCTAGTGTCATCTCCCTGATCGTCTAGTGGTTAGGATTCGGCGCTCTCACCGCCGCGGCCCGGGTTCGATTCCCGGTCAGGGAACTAGTCTTTTCTAGAAGACATTTCTCACAATACACCACAGGGTTTCAACAAGTTGAAAGAACACGGGCCACAAAGAGTGCGGTGTACAACGATTGTGCGTACGCTCACGGTGGGATGTTCAAAAAGTGACTAGAATGTGAAAACTTGCCCCTGGTTGGATTCCCAGTCAGGGAACTGTGCATTCCTGGACTAGTTTTCTCACACTACGCCAGGAGTGCTCCTCGAAAGCCACTGTCTTGAGTGTTATAGATGTTTTCCTCCTTCAAAAATGATGCATACTTTAATGGATCTGCTATTGTCTGCCTGTATAATCGCGAGGTATTCCATAGTTGTTGTTGCTTCAATTTTCACGCCAATGCAAATGCATCGACTTTACTAACGTTAACAGTGAGTTACTGACGTGGGTCCCTTTAGCAACCCGAGCTATGACAAAGCAAAGCGGTCTTCAGGTGGTTCGCAAGTTGAACAAGTTGTGAACCAGCACCAGCCCTGGCTCTGAACGGATTTGGTGGAAGACGGGTATGATTGACAGTGGCATGTGCTGTCTCCCTGGTGGTCTAGTGGTTAGGATTTGGCGCTTTCACCGCCACAGCCCGGGTTCCATTCCCGGTCAGGGAACTGCTCTTTACCTGAATAGATTTCTTACACTTAACCAAGGGTTTTCAACCCTGGTCCTCCAGGCCACTGTCTTGCGTGTTTTAGATGTGTCCTTGCTTCAACACACGGCTGTCATCAAAAGCTCCATATACCTTTGACAGTAAACTGTTTTCATGGGAGAAGGTGACTCTTCTACCTTTGAATTCTACATTATATAAACTCTTTTTGAAAAGTTCCTATTTGACAACTGCAAAGATCTGTGCTAGTAAGAAGACAAACATAGTTTACTTCAGACACTGCGTTAATGTTCAAAAAGTGTTAGCAACAACCTGCATCTTCTCTTCCTCCAAAGTGTGTTCTCCTGAAGCAAACTTGCCAAGCGTGAACTACTTTGTACTGAAGCATAAACTTGGTGAATGCCTTAGCGAGGCCCGCCTCGTGATTTCTTCACATAGTGGCTGCTGAAAAATGAGTAACGCATTATAAGTCTCAATCAGCACCCAAAGTTCTCTGCTGTAAAACAGTTGAATTAAGAGGACAGCTATTTCTAATTGACAGTACCTAGTGTCATCTCCCTGATCGTCTAGTGGTTAGGATTCGGCGCTCTCACCGCCGCGGCCCAGGTTCGATTCCCGGTCAGGGAACTAGTCTTTTGTAGAAGACATTTGTCACAATACACCACAGGGTTTCAACAAGTTGAAAGAACACGGGCCACAAAGAGTGCGGTGTACAACGATTGTGCGTACGCTCACGGTGGGATGTTCAAAAAGTGACTAGAATGTGAAAACTTGCCCCTGGTTGGATTCCCAGTCAGGGAACTGTGCATTCCTGGACTAGTTTTCTCACACTACGCCAGGAGTGCTCCTCGAAAGCCACTGTCTTGCGTGTTATAGATGTTTTCCTCCTTCAAAAATGATGCATACTTTAATGGATCTGCTATTGTCTGCCTGTATAATTGCGAGGTATTCCATAGTTGTTGTTGCTTCAATTTTGACGCCAATGCAAATGCATCGACTTTACTAACGTTAACAGTGAGTTACTGACGTGGGTCCCTTTAGCAACCCGAGCTATGACAAAGCAAAGCGGTCTTCAGCTGGTTCGCAAGTTGAACAAGTTGTGAACCAGCACCAGCCCTGGCTCTGAACGGATTTGGTGGAAGACGGGTATGATTGACAGTGGCATGTGCTGTCTCCCTGGTGGTCTAGTGGTTAGGATTTGGCGCTTTCACCGCCACAGCCCGGGTTCCATTCCCGGTCAGGGAACTGCTCTTTACCTGAATAGATTTCTTACACTTAACCAAGGGTTTTCAACCCTGGTCCTCCGAAGCCACTGTCTTGCGTGTTTTAGATGTGTCCTTGCTTCAACACACGGCTGTCATCAAAAGCTCCATATACCTTTGACAGTAAACTGTTTTCATGGGAGAAGGTGACTCTTCTACCTTTAAATTCTACATTATATAAACTCTTTTTGAAAAGTTCCTATTTGACAACTGCAAAGATCTGTGCTAGTAAGAAGACAAACATAGTTTACTTCAGACACTGCGTTAATGTTCAAAAAGTGTTAGCAACAACCTGCATCTTCTCTTCCTCCAAAGTGTGTTCTCCTGAAGCAAACTTGCCAAGCGTGAACTACTTGGTACTGAAGCATAAACTTGGTGAATGCCTTAGCGAGGCCCGCCTCGTGATTTCTTCACATAGTGGCTGCTGAAAAATGAGTAACGCATTATAAGTCTCAATCAGCACCCAAAGTTCTCTGCTGTAAAACAGTTGAATTAAGAGGACAGCTATTTCTAATTGACAGTACCTAGTGTCATCTCCCTGATCGTCTAGTGGTTAGGATTCGGCGCTCTCACCGCCGCGGCCCAGGTTCGATTCCCGGTCAGGGAACTAGTCTTTTGTAGAAGACATTTGTCACAATACACCACAGGGTTTCAACAAGTTGAAAGAACACGGGCCACAAAGAGTGCGGTGTACAACGATTGTGCGTACGCTCACGGTGGGATGTTCAAAAAGTGACTAGAATGTGAAAACTTGCCCCTGGTTGGATTCCCAGTCAGGGAACTGTGCATTCCTGGACTAGTTTTCTCACACTACGCCAGGAGTGCTCCTCGAAAGCCACTGTCTTGCGTGTTATAGATGTTTTCCTCCTTCAAAAATGATGCATACTTTAATGGATCTGCTATTGTCTGCCTGTATAATCGCGAGGTATTCCATAGTTGTTGTTGCTTCAATTTTGACGCCAATGCAAATGCATCGACTTTACTAACGTTAACAGTGAGTTACTGACGTGGGTCCCTTTAGCAACCCGAGCTATGACAAAGCAAAGCGGTCTTCAGCTGGTTCGCAAGTTGAACAAGTTGTGAACCAGCACCAGCCCTGGCTCTGAACGGATTTGGTGGAAGACGGGTATGATTGACAGTGGCATGTGCTGTCTCCCTGGTGGTCTAGTGGTTAGGATTTGGAGCTTTCACCGCCACAGCCCGGGTTCCATTCCCGGTCAGGGAACTGCTCTTTACCTGAATAGATTTCTTACACTTAACCAAGGGTTTTCAACCCTGGTCCTCCGAAGCCACTGTCTTGCGTGTTTTAGATGTGTCCTTGCTTCAACACACGGCTGTCATCAAAAGCTCCATATACCTTTGACAGTAAACTGTTTTCATGGGAGAAGGTGACTCTTCTACCTTTAAATTCTACATTATATAAACTCTTTTTGAAAAGTTCCTATTTGACAACTGCAAAGATCTGTGCTAGTAAGAAGACAAACATAGTTTACTTCAGACACTGCGTTAATGTTCAAAAAGTGTTAGCAACAACCTGCATCTTCTCTTCCTCCAAAGTGTGTTCTCCTGAAGCAAACTTGCCAAGCGTGAACTACTTGGTACTGAAGCATAAACTTGGTGAATGCCTTAGCGAGGCCCGCCTCGTGATTTCTTCACATAGTGGCTGCTGAAAAATGAGTAACGCATTATAAGTCTCAATCAGCATCCAAAGTTCTCTGCTGTAAAACAGTTGAATTAAGAGGACAGCTATTTCTAATTGACAGTACCTAGAGTCATCTCCCTGATGGTCTAGTGGTTAGGATTCGGCGCTCTCACCGCCGCGGCCCGGGTTCGATTCCCGGTCAGGGAACTGGTCTTTTCTAGAAGACATTTCTCACAATACACCACAGGGTTTCAAAAGTTGAAAGAACACGGGCCACAAAGAGTGCGGTGTACAACGATTGTGCTCACGGTGGGTTGTTCAAAAAGTGACTAGAATGTGAAAACTTGCCCCTGGTTGGATTCCCAGTCAGGGAACTGTGCATTCCTGGACTAGTTTTCTCACACTACGCCAGGAGTGCTCCTCGAAAGCCACTGTCTTGCGTGTTATAGATGTTTTCCTCCTTCAAAAATGATGCATACTTTAATGGATCTGCTATTGTCTGCCTGTATAATCGCGAGGTATTCCATAGTTGTTGTTGCTTCAATTTTGACGCCAATGCAAATGCATCGACTTTACTAACGTTAACAGTGAGTTACTGACGTGGGTCCCTTTAGCAACCCGAGCTATGACAAAGCAAAGCGGTCTTCAGCTGGTTTGCAAGTTGAACAAGTTGTGAACCAGCACCAGCCCTGGCTCTGAACGGATTTGGTGGAAGACGGGTATGATTGACAGTGGCATGTGCTGTCTCCCTGGTGGTCTAGTGGTTAGGATTTGGCGCTTTCACCGCCACAGCCCGGGTTCCATTCCCGGTCAGGGAATTGCTCTTTACCTGAATAGATTTCTTACACTTAACCAAGGGTTTTCAACCCTGGTCCTCCGAAGCCTCTGTCTTGCGTGTTTTAGATGTGTCCTTGCTTCAACACACGGCTGTCATCAAAAGCTCCATATACCTTTGACAGTAAACTGTTTTCATGGGAGAAGGTGACTCTTCTACCTTTAAATTCTACATTATATAAACTCTTTTTGAAAAGTTCCTATTTGACAACTGCAAAGATCTGTGCTAGTAAGAAGACAAACATAGTTTACTTCAGACACTGCGTTAATGTTCAAAAAGTGTTAGCAACAACCTGCATCTTCTCTTCCTCCAAAGTGTGTTCTCCTGAAGCAAACTTGCCAAGCGTGAACTACTTGGTACTGAAGCATAAACTTGGTGAATGCCTTAGCGAGGCCCGCCTCGTGATTTCTTCACATAGTGGCTGCTGAAAAATGAATAACGCATTATAAGTCTCAATCAGCACCCAAAGTTCTCTGCTGTAAAACAGTTGAATTAAGAGGACAGCTATTTCTAATTGACAGTACCTAGTGTCATCTCCCTGATCGTCTAGTGGTTAGGATTCGGCGCTCTCACCGCCGCGGCCCGGGTTCGATTCCCGGTCAGGGAACTAGTCTTTTCTAGAAGACATTTGTCACAATACACCACAGGGTTTCAACAAGTTGAAAGAACACGGGCCACAAAGAGTGCGGTGTACAACGATTGTGCGTACGCTCACGGTGGGATGTTCAAAAAGTGACTAGAATGTGAAAACTTGCCCCTGGTTGGATTCCCAGTCAGGGAACTGTGCATTCCTGGACTAGTTTTCTCACACTACGCCAGGAGTGCTCCTCGAAAGCCACTGTCTTGCGTGTTATAGATGTTTTCCTCCTTCAAAAATGATGCATACTTTAATGGATCTGCTATTGTCTGCCTGTATAATCGCGAGGTATTCCATAGTTGTTGTTGCTTCAATTTTGACGCCAATGCAAATGCATCGACTTTACTAACGTTAACAGTGAGTTACTGACGTGGGTCCCTTTAGCAACCCGAGCTATGACAAAGCAAAGCGGTCTTCAGCTGGTTCGCAAGTTGAACAAGTTGTGAACCAGCACCAGCCCTGGCTCTGAACGGATTTGGTGGAAGACGGGTATGATTGACAGTGGCATGTGCTGTCTCCCTGGTGGTCTAGTGGTTAGGATTTGGAGCTTTCACCGCCACAGCCCGGGTTCCATTCCCGGTCAGGGAACTGCTCTTTACCTGAATAGATTTCTTACACTTAACCAAGGGTTTTCAACCCTGGTCCTCCGAAGCCACTGTCTTGCGTGTTTTAGATGTGTCCTTGCTTCAACACACGGCTGTCATCAAAAGCTCCATATACCTTTGACAGTAAACTGTTTTCATGGGAGAAGGTGACTCTTCTACCTTTAAATTCTACATTATATAAACTCTTTTTGAAAAGTTCCTATTTGACAACTGCAAAGATCTGTGCTAGTAAGAAGACAAACATAGTTTACTTCAGACACTGCGTTAATGTTCAAAAAGTGTTAGCAACAACCTGCATCTTCTCTTCCTCCAAAGTGTGTTCTCCTGAAGCAAACTTGCCAAGCGTGAACTACTTGGTACTGAAGCATAAACTTGGTGAATGCCTTAGCGAGGCCCGCCTCGTGATTTCTTCACATAGTGGCTGCTGAAAAATGAGTAACGCATTATAAGTCTCAATCAGCATCCAAAGTTCTCTGCTGTAAAACAGTTGAATTAAGAGGACAGCTATTTCTAATTGACAGTACCTAGAGTCATCTCCCTGATGGTCTAGTGGTTAGGATTCGGCGCTCTCACCGCCGCGGCCCGGGTTCGATTCCCGGTCAGGGAACTGGTCTTTTCTAGAAGACATTTCTCACAATACACCACAGGGTTTCAACAAGTTGAAAGAACACGGGCCACAAAGAGTGCGGTGTACAACGATTGTGCTCACGGTGGGATGTTCAAAAAGTGACTAGAATGTGAAAACTTGCCCCTGGTTGGATTCCCAGTCAGGGAACTGTGCATTCCTGGACTAGTTTTCTCACACTACGCCAGGAGTGCTCCTCGAAAGCCACTGTCTTGCGTGTTATAGATGTTTTCCTCCTTCAAAAATGATGCATACTTTAATGGATCTGCTATTGTCTGCCTGTATAATCGCGAGGTATTCCATAGTTGTTGTTGCTTCAATTTTGACGCCAATGCAAATGCATCGACTTTACTAACGTTAACAGTGAGTTACTGACGTGGGTCCCTTTAGCAACCCGAGCTATGACAAAGCAAAGCGGTCTTCAGCTGGTTCGCAAGTTGAACAAGTTGTGAACCAGCACCAGCCCTGGCTCTGAACGGATTTGGTGGAAGACGGGTATGATTGACAGTGGCATGTGCTGTCTCCCTGGTGGTCTAGTGGTTAGGATTTGGCGCTTTCACCGCCACAGCCCGGGTTCCATTCCCGGTCAGGGAACTGCTCTTTACCTGAATAGATTTCTTACACTTAACCAAGGGTTTTCAACCCTGGTCCTCCGAAGCCTCTGTCTTGCGTGTTTTAGATGTGTCCTTGCTTCAACACACGGCTGTCATCAAAAGCTCCATATACCTTTGACAGTAAACTGTTTTCATGGGAGAAGGTGACTCTTCTACCTTTAAATTCTACATTATATAAACTCTTTTTGAAAAGTTCCTATTTGACAACTGCAAAGATCTGTGCTAGTAAGAAGACAAACATAGTTTACTTCAGACACTGCGTTAATGTTCAAAAAGTGTTAGCAACAACCTGCATCTTCTCTTCCTCCAAAGTGTGTTCTCCTGAAGCAAACTTGCCAAGCGTGAACTACTTGGTACTGAAGCATAAACTTGGTGAATGCCTTAGCGAGGCCTGCCTCGTGATTTCTTCACATAGTGGCTGCTGAAAAATGAATAACGCATTATAAGTCTCAATCAGCACCCAAAGTTCTCTGCTGTAAAACAGTTGAATTAAGAGGACAGCTATTTCTAATTGACAGTACCTAGTGTCATCTCCCTGATCGTCTAGTGGTTAGGATTCGGCGCTCTCACCGCCGCGGCCCGGGTTCGATTCCCGGTCAGGGAACTAGTCTTTTCTAGAAGACATTTGTCACAATACACCACAGGGTTTCAACAAGTTGAAAGAACACGGGCCACAAAGAGTGCGGTGTACAACGATTGTGCGTACGCTCACGGTGGGATGTTCAAAAAGTGACTAGAATGTGAAAACTTGCCCCTGGTTGGATTCCCAGTCAGGTAACTGTGCATTCCTGGACTAGTTTTCTCACACTACGCCAGGAGTGCTCCTCGAAAGCCACTGTCTTGCGTGTTATAGATGTTTTCCTCCTTCAAAAATGATGCATACTTTAATGGATCTGCTATTGTCTGCCTGTATAATCGCGAGGTATTCCATAGTTGTTGTTGCTTCAATTTTGACGCCAATGCAAATGCATCGACTTTACTAACGTTAACAGTGAGTTACTGACGTGGGTCCCTTTAGCAACCCGAGCTATGACAAAGCAAAGCGGTCTTCAGCTGGTTCGCAAGTTGAACAAGTTGTGAACCAGCACCAGCCCTGGCTCTGAACGGATTTGGTGGAAGACGGGTATGATTGACAGTGGCATGTGCTGTCTCCCTGGTGGTCTAGTGGTTAGGATTTGGCGCTTTCACCGCCACAGCCCGGGTTCCATTCCCGGTCAGGGAACTGCTCTTTACCTGAATAGATTTCTTACACTTAACCAAGGGTTTTCAACCCTGGTCCTCCGAAGCCACTGTCTTGCGTGTTTTAGATGTGTCCTTGCTTCAACACACGGCTGTCATCAAAAGCTCCATATACCTTTGACAGTAAACTGTTTTCATGGGAGAAGGTGACTCTTCTACCTTTAAATTCTACATTATATAAACTCTTTTTGAAAAGTTCCTATTTGACAACTGCAAAGATCTGTGCTAGTAAGAAGACAAACATAGTTTACTTCAGACACTGCGTTAATGTTCAAAAAGTGTTAGCAACAACCTGCATCTTCTCTTCCTCCAAAGTGTGTTCTCCTGAAGCAAACTTGCCAAGCGTGAACTACTTGGTAATGAAGCATAAACTTGGTGAATGCCTTAGCGAGGCCCGCCTCGTGATTTCTTCACATAGTGGCTGCTGAAAAATGAGTAACGCATTATAAGTCTCAATCAGCATCCAATGTTCTCTGCTGTAAAACAGTTGAATTAAGAGGACAGCTATTTCTAATTGACAGTACCTAGAGTCATCTCCCTGATGGTCTAGTGGTTAGGATTCGGCGCTCTCACCGCCGCGGCCCGGGTTCGATTCCCGGTCAGGGAACTGGTCTTTTCTAGAAGACATTTCTCACAATACACCACAGGGTTTCAAAAGTTGAAAGAACACGGGCCACAAAGAGTGCGGTGTACAACGATTGTGCTCACGGTGGGATGTTCAAAAAGTGACTAGAATGTGAAAACTTGCCCCTGGTTGGATTCCCAGTCAGGGAACTGTGCATTCCTGGACTAGTTTTCTCACACTACGCCAGGAGTGCTCATCGAAAGCCACTGTCGTGCGTGTTATAGATGTTTTCCTCCTTCAAAAATGATGCATACTTTAATGGATCTGCTATTGTCTGCCTGTATAATCGCGAGGTATTCCATAGTTGTTGTTGCTTCAATTTTCACGCCAATGCAAATGCATCGACTTTACTAACGTTAACAATGAGTTACTGACGTGGGTCCCTTTAGCAACCCGAGCTATGACAAAGCAAAGCGGTCTTCAGCTGGTTCGCAAGTTGAACAAGTTGTGAACCAACACCAGCCCTGGCTCTGAACGGATTTGGTGGAAGACGGGTATGATTGACAGTGACATGTGCTGTCTCCCTGGTGGTCTAGTGGTTAGGATTTGGCGCTTTCACCGCCACGGCCCGGGTTCCATTCCCGGTCAGGGAACTGCTCTTTACCTGAATAGATTTCTTACACTTAACCAAGGGTTTTCAACCTTGGTCCTCCGAAGCCTCTGTCTTGCATGTTTTAGATGTGTCCTTGCTTCAACACACGGCTGTCATCAAAAGCTCCATATACCTTTGACAGTAAACTGTTTTCATGGGAGAAGGTGACTCTTCTACCTTTAAATTCTACATTATATAAACTCTTTTTGAAAAGTTCCTATTTGACAACTGCAAAGATCTGTGCTAGTAAGAAGACAAACATAGTTTACTTCAGACACTGCGTTAATGTTCAAAAAGTGTTAGCAACAACCTGCTGTAAAACAGTTGAATTAAGAGGACAGCTATTTCTAATTGACAGTACCTAGTGTCATCTCCCTGATCGTCTAGTGGTTAGGCTTCGGCGCTCTCACCGCCGCGGCCCGGGTTCGATTCCCGGTCAGGGAACTAGTCTTTTCTAGAAGACATTTCTCACAATACACCACAGGGTTTCAACAAGTTGAAAGAACACGGGCCACAAAGAGTGCGGTGTACAACGATTGTGCGTACGCTCACGGTGGGATGTTCAAAAAGTGACTAGAATGTGAAAACTTGCCCCTGGTTGGATTCCCAGTCAGGGAATTGGCATTCCTGGACTAGTTTTCTCACACTACGCCAGGAGTGCTCCTCGAAAGCCACTGTCTTGCGTGTTATAGATGTTTTCCTCCTTCAAAAATGATGCATACTTTAATGGATCTGCTATTGTCTGCCTGTATAATCGCGAGGTATTCCATAGTTGTTGTTGCTTCAATTTTCACGCCAATGCAAATGCATCGACTTTACTAACGTTAACAGTGAGTTACTGACGTGGGTCCCTTTAGCAACCCGAGCTATGACAAAGCAAAGCGGTCTTCAGCTGGTTCGCAAGTTGAACAAGTTGTGAACCAGCACCAGCCCTGGCTCTGAACGGATTTGGTGGAAGACGGGTATGATTGACAGTGGCATGTGCTGTCTCCCTGGTGGTCTAGTGGTTAGGATTTGGCGCTTTCACCGCCACAGCCCGGGTTCCATTCCCGGTCAGGGAACTACTCTTTACCTGAATAGATTTCTTACACTTAACCAAGGGTTTTCAACCCTGGTCCTCCGAAGCCACTGTCTTGCGTGTTTTAGATGTGTCCTTGCTTCAACACACGGCTGTCATCAAAAGCTCCATATACCTTTCACAGTAAACTGTTTTCATGGGAGAAGGTGACTCTTCTACCTTTAAATTCTACATTATATAAACTCTTTTTGAAAAGTTCCTATTTGACAACTGCAAAGATCTGTGCTAGTAAGAAGACAAACATAGTTTACTTCAGACACTGCGTTAATGTTCAAAAAGTGTTAGCAACAACCTGCATCTTCTCTTCCTCCAAAGTGTGTTCTCCTGAAGCAAACTTGCCAAGCGTGAACTACTTGGTACTGAAGCATAAACTTGGTGAATGCCTTAGCGAGGCCCGCCTCGTGATTTCTTCACATAGTGGCTGCTGAAAAATGAGTAACGCATTATAAGTCTCAATCAGCACCCAAAGTTCTCTGCTGTAAAACAGTTGAATTAAGAGGACAGCTATTTCTAATTGACAGTACCTAGTGTCATCTCCCTGATCGTCTAGTGGTTAGGATTCGGCGCTCTCACAGCCGCGGCCCGGGTTCGATTCCCGGTCAGGGAACTAGTCTTTTCTAGAAGACATTTGTCACAATACACCACAGGGTTTCAACAAGTTGAGAGAACACGGGCCACAAAGAGTGCGGTGTACAACGATTGTGCGTACGCTCACGGTGGGATGTTCAAAAAGTGACTAGAATGTGAAAACTTGCCCCTGGTTGGATTCCCAGTCAGGGAACTGTGCATTCCTGGACTAGTTTTCTCACACTACGCCAGGAGTGCTCCTCGAAAGCCACTGTCGTGCGTGTTATAGATGTTTTCCTCCTTCAAAAATGATGCATACTTTAATGGATCTGCTATTGTCTGCCTGTATAATCGCGAGGTATTCCATAGTTGTTGTTGCTTCAATTTTCACGCCAATGCAAATGCATCGACTTTACTAATGTTAACAGTGAGTTACTGACGTGGGTCCCCTTAGCAACCCGAGCTATGACAAAGCAAAGCGGTCTTCAGCTGGTTCGCAAGTTGAACAAGTTGTGAACCAGCACCAGCCCTGGCTCTGAACGGATTTGGTGGAAGACGGGTGTGATTGACAGTGACATGTGCTGTCTCCCTGGTGGTCTAGTGGTTAGGATTTGGCGCTTTCACCGCCACAGCCCGGGTTCCATTCCCGGTCAGGGAACTGCTCCTTACCTGAATAGATTTCTTACACTTAACCAAGGGTTTTCAACCCTGGTCCTCCGAAGCCACTGTCTTGCGTGTTTTAGATGTGTCCTTGCTTCAACACACGGCTGTCATCAAAAGCTCCATATACCTTTGACAGTAAACTGTTTTCATGGGAGAAGGTGACTCTTCTACCTTTAAATTCTACATTATATAAACTCTTTTTGAAAAGTTCCTATTTGACAACTGCAAAGATCTGTGCTAGTAAGAAGACAAACATAGTTTACTTCAAACAGTGCGTTAATGTTCAAAAAGTGTTAGCAACAACCTGCTGTAAAACAGTTGAATTAAGAGGACAGCTATTTCTAATTGACAGTACCTAGTGTCATCTCCCTGATCGTCTAGTGGTTAGGATTCGGCGCTCTCACCGCCGCGGCCCGGGTTCGATTCCCGGTCAAGGAACTAGTCTTTTCTAGAAGACATTTGTCACAATACACCACAGGGTTTCAACAAGTTGAAAGAACACGGGCCACAAAGAGTGCGGTGTACAACGATTGTGCGTACGCTCACGGTGGGATGTTCAAAAAGTGACTAGAATGTGAAAACTTGCCCCTGGTTGGATTCCCAGTCAGGGAACTGTGCATTCCTGGACTAGTTTTCTCACACTACGCCAGGAGTGCTCCTCGAAAGCCACTGTCTTGCGTGTTATAGATGTTTTCCTCCTTCAAAAATGATGCATACTTTAATGGATCTGCTATTGTCTGCCTGTATAATCGCGAGGTATTCCATAGTTGTTGTTGCTTCAATTTTCACGCCAATGCAAATGCATCGACTTTACTAACGTTAACAATGAGTTACTGACGTGGGTCCCTTTAGCAACCCGAGCTATGACAAAGCAAAGCGGTCTTCAGCTGGTTCGCAAGTTGAACAAGTTGTGAACCAACACCAGCCCTGGCTCTGAACGGATTTGGTGGAAGACGGGTATGATTGACAGTGACATGTGCTGTCTCCCTGGTGGTCTAGTGGTTAGGATTTGGCGCTTTCACCGCCACGGCCCGGGTTCCATTCCCGGTCAGGGAACTGCTCTTTACCTCAATAGATTTCTTACACTTAACCAAGGGTTTTCAACCCTGGTCCTCCGAAGCCTCTGTCTTGCGTGTTTTAGATGTGTCCTTGCTTCAACACACGGCTGTCATCAAAAGCTCCATATACCTTTGACAGTAAACTGTTTTCATGGGAGAAGGTGACTCTTCTACCTTTAAATTCTACATTATATAAACTCTTTTTGAAAAGTTCCTATTTGACAACTGCAAAGATCTGTGCTAGTAAGAAGACAAACATAGTTTACTTCAGACACTGCGTTAATGTTCAAAAAGTGTTAGCAACAACCTGCTGTAAAACAGTTGAATTAAGAGGACAGCTATTTCTAATTGACAGTACCTAGTGTCATCTCCCTGATCGTCTAGTGGTTAGGATTCGGCGCTCTCACCGCCGCGGCCCGGGTTCGATTCCCGGTCAGGGAACTAGTCTTTTCTAGAAGACATTTGTCACAATACACCACAGGGTTTCAACAAGTTGAAAGAACACGGGCCACAAAGAGTGCGGTGTACAACGATTGTGCGTACGCTCACGGTGGGATGTTCAAAAAGTGACTAGAATGTGAAAACTTGCCCCTGGTTGGATTCCCAGTCAGGGAACTGTGCATTCCTGGACTAGTTTTCTCACACTACGCCAGGAGTGCTCCTCGAAAGCCACTGTCTTGCGTGTTATAGATGTTTTCCTCCTTCAAAAATGATGCATACTTTAATGGATCTGCTATTGTCTGCCTGTATAATCGCGAGGTATTCCATAGTTGTTGTTGCTTCAATTTTGACGCCAATGCAAATGCATCGACTTTACTAACGTTAACAGTGAGTTACTGACGTGGGTCCCCTTAGCAACCCGAGCTATGACAAAGCAAAGCGGTCTTCAGCTGGTTCGCAAGTTGAACAAGTTGTGAACCAGCACCAGCCCTGGCTCTGAACGGATTTGGTGGAAGACGGGTATGATTGACAGTGACATGTGCTGTCTCCCTGGTGGTCTAGTGGTTAGGATTTGGCGCTTTCACCGCCACAGCCCGGGTTCCATTCCCGGTCAGGGAACTGCTCCTTACCTGAATAGATTTCTTACACTTAACCAAGGGTTTTCAACCCTGGTCCTCCGAAGCCACTGTCTTGCGTGTTTTAGATGTGTCCTTGCTTCAACACACGGCTGTCATCAAAAGCTCCATATACCTTTGACAGTAAACTGTTTTCATGGGAGAAGGTGACTCTTCTACCTTTAAATTCTACATTATATAAACTCTTTTTGAAAAGTTCCTATTTGACAACTGCAAAGATCTGTGCTAGTAAGAAGACAAACATAGTTTACTTCAGACACTGCGTTAATGTTCAAAAAGTGTTAGCAACAACCTGCTGTAAAACAGTTGAATTAAGAGGACAGCTATTTCTAATTGACAGTACCTAGTGTCACCTCCCTGATCGTCTAGTGGTTAGGATTCGGCGCTCTCACCGCCGCGGCCCGGGTTCGATTCCCGGTCAGGGAACTAGTCTTTTCTAGAAGACATTTGTCACAATACACCACAGGGTTTCAACAAGTTGAAAGAACACGGGCCACAAAGAGTGCGGTGTACAACGATTGTGCGTACGCTCACGGTGGGATGTTCAAAAAGTGACTAGAATGTGAAAACTTGCCCCTGGTTGGATTCCCAGTCAGGGAACTGTGCATTCCTGGACTAGTTTTCTCACACTACGCCAGGAGTGCTCCTCGAAAGCCACTGTCGTGCGTGTTATAGATGTTTTCCTCCTTCAAAAATGATGCATACTTTAATGGATCTGCTATTGTCTGCCTGTATAATCGCGAGGTATTCCATAGTTGTTGTTGCTTCAATTTTCACGCCAATGCAAATGCATCGACTTTACTAACGTTAACAGTGAGTTACTGACGTGGGTCCCCTTAGCAACCCGAGCTATGACAAAGCAAAGCGGTCTTCAGCTGGTTCGCAAGTTGAACAAGTTGTGAACCAGCACCAGCCCTGGCTCTGAACGGATTTGGTGGAAGACGGGTATGATTGACAGTGACATGTGCTGTCTCCCTGGTGGTCTAGTGGTTAGGATTTGGCGCTTTCACCGCCACAGCCCGGGTTCCATTCCCGGTCAGGGAACTGCTCCTTACCTGAATAGATTTCTTACACTTAACCAAGGGTTTTCAACCCTGGTCCTCCGAAGCCACTGTCTTGCGTGTTTTAGATGTGTCCTTGCTTCAACACACGGCTGTCATCAAAAGCTCCATATACCTTTGACAGTAAACTGTTTTCATGGGAGAAGGTGACTCTTCTACCTTTAAATTCTACATTATATAAACTCTTTTTGAAAAGTTCCTATTTGACAACTGCAAAGATCTGTGCTAGTAAGAAGACAAACATAGTTTACTTCAGACACTGCGTTAATGTTCAAAAAGTGTTAGCAACAACCTGCATCTTCTCTTCCTCCAAAGTGTGTTCTCCTGAAGCAAACTTGCCAAGCGTGAACTACTTGGTACTGAAGCATAAACTTGGTGAATGCCTTAGCGAGGCCCGCCTCTTGATTTCTTCACATAGTGGCTGCTGAAAAATGAGTAACGCATTATAAGTCTCAATCAGCACCCAAAGTTCTCTGCTGTAAAACAGTTGAATTAAGAGGACAGCTATTTCTAATTGACAGTATCTAGTGTCATCTCCCTTATGGTCTAGTGGTTAGGATTCGGCGCTCTCACCGCCGCGGCCCGGGTTCGATTCCCGGTCAGGGAACTGGTCTTTTCTAGAAGACATTTCTCACAATACACCACAGGGTTTCAACAAGTTGAAAGAACACGGGCCACAAAGAGTGCGGTGTACAACGATTGTGCGTACGCTCACGGTGGGATGTTCAAAAAGTGACTAGAATGTGAAAACTTGCCCCTGGTTGGATTCCCAGTCAGGGAACTGTGCATTCCTGGACTAGTTTTCTCACACTACGCCAGGAGTGCTCCTCGAAAGCCACTGTCGTGCGTGTTATAGATGTT
The DNA here is from genome assembly GCF_033807715.1 of Cololabis saira. Classification (NCBI taxonomy): domain Eukaryota; kingdom Metazoa; phylum Chordata; class Actinopteri; order Beloniformes; family Belonidae; genus Cololabis; species Cololabis saira. Next base: position 42,034,771 of record NC_084587.1, read on the forward strand.
TTCCTCCTTCAAAAATGATGCATACTTTAATGGATCTGCTATTGTCTGCCTGTATAATCGCGAGGTATTCCATAGTTGTTGTTGCTTCAATTTTGACGCCAATGCAAATGCATCGACTTTACTAACGTTAACAGTGAGTTACTGATGTGGGTCCCTTTAGCAACCCGAGCTATGACAAAGCAAAGCGGTCTTCAGCTGGTTCGCAAGTTGAACAAGTTGTGAACCAGCACCAGCCCTGGCTCTGAACGGATTTGGTGGAAGACTGGTATGATTGACAGGGACATGTGCTGTCTCCCTGGTGGTCTAGTGGTTAGGATTTGGCGCTTTCACCGCCACGGCCCGGGTTCCATTCCCGGTCAGGGAACTGCTCTTTACCTGAATAGATTTCTTACACTTAACCAAGGGTTTTCAACCCTGGTCCTCCGAAGCCTCTGTCTTGCGTGTTTTAGATGTGTCCTTGCTTCAACACACGGCTGTCATCAAAAGCTCCATATACCTTTGACAGTAAACTGTTTTCATGGGAGAAGGTGACTCTTCTACCTTTAAATTCTACATTATATAAACTCTTTTTGAAAAGTTCCTATTTGACAACTGCAAAGATCTGTGCTAGTAAGAAGACAAACATAGTTTACTTCAGACACTGCGTTAATGTTCAAAAAGTGTTAGCAACAACCTGCTGTAAAACAGTTGAATTAAGAGGACAGCTATTTCTAATTGACAGTACCTAGTGTCATCTCCCTGATCGTCTAGTGGTTAGGATTCGGCGCTCTCACCGCCGCGGCCCGGGTTCGATTCCCGGTCAAGGAGCTAGTCTTTTCTAGAAGACATTTGTCACAATACACCACAGGGTTTCAACAAGTTGAAAGAACACGGGCCACAAAGAGTGCGGTGTACAACGATTGTGCGTACGCTCACGGTGGGATGTTCAAAAAGTGACTAGAATGTGAAAACTTGCCCCTGGTTGGATTCCCAGTCAGGGAACTGTGCATTCCTGGACTAGTTTTCTCACACTACGCCAGGAGTGCTCCTCGAAAGCCACTGTCTTGCGTGTTATAGATGTTTTCCTCCTTCAAAAATGATGCATACTTTAATGGATCTGCTATTGTCTGCCTGTATAATCGCGAGGTATTCCATAGTTGTTGTTGCTTCAATTTTGACGCCAATGCAAATGCATCGACTTTACTAACGTTAACAGTGAGTTACTGACGTGGGTCCCTTTAGCAACCCGAGCTATGACAAAGCAAAGCGGTCTTCAGCTGGTTCGCAAGTTGAACAAGTTGTGAACCAGCACCAGCCCTGGCTCTGAACGGATTTGGTGGAAGACGGGTATGATTGACAATGGCATGTGCTGTCTCCCTGGTGGTCTAGTGGTTAGGATTTGGCGCTTTCACCGCCACAGCCCGGGTTCCATTCCCGGTCAGGGAACTGCTCTTTACCTGAATAGATTTCTTACACTTAACCAAGTGTTTTCAACCCTGGTCCTCCGAAGCCTCTGTCTTGCGTGTTTTAGATGTGTCCTTGCTTCAACACACGGCTGTCATCAAAAGCTCCATATACCTTTGACAGTAAACTGTTTTCATGGGAGAAGGTGACTCTTCTACCTTTAAATTCTACATTATATAAACTCTTTTTGAAAAGTTCCTATTTGACAACTGCAAAGATCTGTGCTAGTAAGAAGACAAACATAGTTTACTTCAGACACTGCGTTAATGTTCAAAAAGTGTTAGCAACAACCTGCTGTAAAACAGTTGAATTAAGAGGACAGCTATTTCTAATTGACAGTACCTAGTGTCATCTCCCTGATCGTCTAGTGGTTAGGATTCGGCGCTCTCACCGCCGCGGCCCGGGTTCGATTCCCGGTCAGGGAACTGGTCTTTTCTAGAAGACATTTGTCACAATACACCACAGGGTTTCAACAAGTTGAAAGAACACGGGCCACAAAGAGTGCCGTGTACAACGATTGTGCGTACGCTCACGGTGGGATGTTCAAAAAGTGACTAGAATGTGAAAACTTGCCCCTGGTTGGATTCCCAGTCAGGGAACTGTGCATTCCTGTACTAGTTTTCTCACACTACGCCAGGAGTGCTCCTCGAAAGCCACTGTCTTGCGTGTTATAGATGTTTTCCTCCTTCAAAAATGATGCATACTTTAATGGATCTGCTATTGTCTGCCTGTATAATCGCGAGGTATTCCATAGTTGTTGTTGCTTCAATTTTGACGCCAATGCAAATGCATCGACTTTACTAACGTTAACAGTGAGTTACTGACGTGGGTCCCTTTAGCAACCCGAGCTATGACAAAGCAAAGCGGTCTTCAGCTGGTTCGCAAGTTGAACAAGTTGTGAACCAGCACCAGCCCTGGCTCTGAACGGATTTGGTGGAAGACGGGTATGATTGACAGTGGCATGTGCTGTCTCCCTGGTGGTCTAGTGGTTAGGATTTGGCGCTTTCACCGCCACAGCCCGGGTTCCATTCCCAGTCAGGGAACTGCTCCTTACCTGAATAGATTTCTTACACTTAACCAAGGGTTTTCAACCCTGGTCCTCCGAAGCCACTGTCTTGCGTGTTTTAGATGTGTCCTTGCTTCAACACACGGCTGTCATCAAAAGCTCCATATAACTTTGACAGTAAACTGTTTTCATGGGGGAAGGTGACTCTTCTACCTTTAAATTCTACATTATATAAACTCTTTTTGAAAAGTTCCTATTTGACAACTGCAAAGATCTGTGCTAGTAAGAAGACAAACATAGTTTACTTCAGACACTGCGTTAATGTTCAAAAAGTGTTAGCAACAACCTGCTGTAAAACAGTTGAATTAAGAGGACAGCTATTTCTAATTGACAGTACCTAGTGTCATCTCCCTGATCGTCTAGTGGTTAGGATTCGGCGCTCTCACCGCCGCGGCCCGGGTTCGATTCCCGGTCAGGGAACTAGTCTTTTCTAGAAGACATTTCTCACAATACACCACAGGGTTTCAACAAGTTGAAAGAACACGGGCCACAAAGAGTGCGGTGTGCAACGATTGTGCGTACGCTCACGGTGGGATGTTCAAAAAGTGACTAGAATGTGAAAACTTGCCCCTGGTTGGATTCCCAGTCAGGGAACTGTGCATTCCTGGACTAGTTTTCTCACACTACGCCAGGAGTGCTCCTCGAAAGCCACTGTCGTGCGTGTTATAGATGTTTTCCTCCTTCAAAAATGATGCATACTTTAATGGATCTGCTATTGTCTGCCTGTATAATCGCGAGGTATTCCATAGTTGTTGTTGCTTCAATTTTCACGCCAATGCAAATGCATCGACTTTACTAACGTTAACAATGAGTTACTGACGTGGGTCCCTTTAGCAACCCGAGCTATGACAAAGCAAAGCGGTCTTCAGCTGGTTCGCAAGTTGAACAAGTTGTGAACCAACACCAGCCCTGGCTCTGAACGGATTTGGTGGAAGACGGGTATGATTGACAGTGACATGTGCTGTCTCCCTGGTGGTCTAGTGGTTAGGATTTGGCGCTTTCACCGCCACGGCCCGGGTTCCATTCCCGGTCAGGGAACTGCTCTTTACCTGAATAGATTTCTTACACTTAACCAAGGGTTTTCAACCCTGGTCCTCCGAAGCCTCTGTCTTGCGTGTTTTAGATGTGTCCTTGCTTCAACACACGGCTGTCATCAAAAGCTCCATATACCTTTGACAGTAAACTGTTTTCATGGGAGAAGGTGACTCTTCTACCTTTAAATTCTACATTATATAAACTCTTTTTGAAAAGTTCCTATTTGACAACTGCAAAGATCTGTGCTAGTAAGAAGACAAACATAGTTTACTTCAGACACTGCGTTAATGTTCAAAAAGTGTTAGCAACAACCTGCTGTAAAACAGTTGAATTAAGAGGACAGCTATTTCTAATTGACAGTACCTAGTGTCATCTCCCTGATCGTCTAGTGGTTAGGATTCGGCGCTCTCACCGCCGCGGCCCGGGTTCGATTCCCGGTCAGGGAACTAGTCTTTTCTAGAAGACATTTGTCACAATACACCACAGGGTTTCAACAAGTTGAAAGAACACGGGCCACAAAGAGTGCGGTGTACAACGATTGTGCGTACTGTTAGGTTAAAAAGTCATCACAATATTAATTAACTTAGAAAAAGACACCGGAGACCTGTGGAATGATCTTTCAATGGCCTTCTGCAGAAGGTTGGACAGAAGTCTGAGGAGCTGTGGGCAACACGGCCCTCTCTTCGAACTCGTCGGCCTTCTGACAACTGGCTATCTGCAGAGCTGGCGCTTTTATTGGTAAAACTGACAGGAAACTTTGACCATATTTGGAACAGTGAATGTATAGATAGACAATTGACAAAAACAGGAAACAGATGGTCACACAGACATGGTATCAGATGACAGTTGAAAAGTCACACCTTATGACTTTTCAGTTAGTAAGTAACTTATCTGTGGTGTGCAGAGCAACAGACATCCTTTTAAAATTGGTCAAGGGGGTTTTGTTGTCATGAGATGGTCTTAAACCCTTAAAGACAATGAGACGGCTGTCAGACGACCCCCCTGAGTCTCTCCAAGGAAGTTTATCTGTTTAGAGCATGTGATGGGGGTCTTGGAACAGATGTGCCTAAAAACAATGGTCCATTTGACCAACCAGGAAGTCAGCAGTTTTAACCTCCTGCGTGGCAGGCGAGAATTCTACCACTGAACTACCAATGCATGTCATGAGAATAAACAGGTAGTTTTCTAATTCTGATTCTGATACTCATAAGAACTAAACTTAATTCAAACTTTGATTAATCTGACATTTCCCTCCTGTTTGTTCTCATGAAACTTCACAGTAAACAAAATAAAACACTCCAGTGTCATTGTAAACATACAGGTAATGAAAACACAGAACAGTACAAAGACAGTAATAGTCGGAATCGGAATCGTAATCTCAGTCATTATGTCAGCATGACTCAGTAGTGAAAAAGTCTCTTCCATTCCTCGGACTCCTCTCCTAGTTTGTTGTCGCAAGTCAGTTTGGCTAGTCATATTCTTCAGGCTGGGCTGGCGAGTAGGCATCAGATGATTACTTCGGCGAGCAAAGGTTGTGGAACCGCTCGACTTCCCGCACTACTCGAGCCTGGCACGTTTCTCCGCTAGCTTTCACTGCAACTGGTGAACGCAGTAGATCGTTCAGCAGCCTTTACTGCTGCCGGTGTCCTGATCTGGACAGCAAAAAGGGCCCGTCCTGACGGAGTGATGACGTTTCACCACT